>NW_026706461.1:0-119343 GCF_029867415.1 Vicia villosa
ATTTTTGTAGTTTTTTTTATCTAACTCAACTTATATGTTTTCAAAAGGCTAACAAATGTTTGTACAAATTAACAAGTGTCTTTAGAGTATTATTTAAAAAATTTATCAATATTTTTTTATTTTAAGTCAAATATTTTTTAAAACAATAATTACATTATTTTTATAGAATTTCTTTATAACTCTTTAAATAATGTGATCAGGACTTTTGTTAACATCTTGTATAAAGCCGTAATTTTTTTATTTGTTCACTTTTATTCTTCTTGACTTTGTTAGATTATCTATCTCATTTTCACACAAAAAAAAATGAAACATAAAATCATTTACCTTCACCTATTGTCTATACAGGTACTTGTTAATCCTTAAGTTCATAAGTTGTTAGTGATGTGTTTGTGTCTTAACTTACTAGTTAACTAATTAGTTAGTTTGTATTTAGCTAGTTAAGTTGGTTGCTTAACCAACAAGCTACTATAAAAACTATTGTAACTTCAGTTTGAAAGTAATTGAAATGTGTCCAAGTTAAAGTTTATATTGTATTGTTCATTGTTGTTTATCATTGTGCGTACATGGAAAATCCTGAAAAGGCTTACTAGCAAGCATTAAATTGGATTCTAAGGTGTATAAATGGGTCTCTGAACAAAGTCCTAATTTTTGGTGGAGCTTTGGGTGAAGATAGTAAAGCAGTAATCGAAGGATATGTCGCTTTGGGTGGAGATAGTAAAGCAGTAATCGAAGGATATGTCAACTCTCATAATGCAGGTTATATGGATTCCATAAAATCTAGGGCTAAATATAAAAACCCCCCTGCAATGTTAGGGGATTCAGGTTTTAGCCCCTCATAAGGTTTTTTTTAAAACAAACCTCGTAATATCTAGATTGACTTGGCAGTCCAGTTGGATTTTTATTTTATTTTTTATTAAACCTTTTATAGCCGTGGAATACTTAATTTTTTAATATTTTTTTATTGTTTTTTTTTTTTTACTTTTTTATAATAAATATTTTTTTATGTTTTTTTAAATTAACTATTTATTTTTAATCGAAATATTATTTGGGCCTTTGCAAATTCTTGCTACAAGACAAGCCCATTTACTCAACCTGTTTTGAATTTATTAACCCATAAGTGAGTTTGCTTATAAACACTAACATGTTTGTATTACTAGTCGATGTGGGACTCTTTGACATTGCAACAACATACTCCTTGGCATTTCACCTGTGAGCAGGTGAAATATAATTGTAGATCACAACAAATCTGGATTATAGTTGTAAAATAAACCCACCAATACTAAGCTTACCTGTGAGGCAGATTGAAATGCATAGGTGTGAATACAAGATTACACTCAAAGATGTTTTTGATTCATGGCAAACTCAAATAAGCATTCAAACAACAAGAAGGAAGCAGAAAACTCAAAGAAAAGCAAGCATTGATCACTCATGATAGAATAGGTCAATCCATTATGTTTATATGTTTATAGGTTGACTCAACACAAGCAAAACAAGAAGAATGCAGAAAAGCAGCAGTTAGGTCGACCTACCATCAACCCAGGTCGACCTAAAATGGAGAAAAATTCATATACTCCTGCTAGGTCGACTCACACACCATTCAGGTCGACCTAAATTGATGAATTTTACATACCAGCCTGTTAGGTCGACCTACACATCAACTAGGTCGACCTAATCTGAGAAAATGTCCCCAGAATGCATTTGAAGAGGATTCTGGTCGACCTACTCCTTAAACAGGTCGACCTAACTGGGAGCAAAATTCTGCAAGCTCTGCTAGGTCGACCTAAGCACTACAAGAGGTCGACCTAACTGATCAAGAATGCCAAAAATTCTGTTTCTCTCATCTCCAACTGTTAAGCTATCATATATATTGCCCAAGGTTAATTATTCAAGGCAACACCAACGACTGAAAGATACACAAACGCTTCTCATCTTCGTTCTTCATCATCTCCAACACAATTACACATAATCATTCTTGCGTTGCGGGTTAGTGATGAGTTCGATAACGTCCATGGAACGGAATTGAAGATTCCTAGTGGGTGAAGGTTTGTGGGGTTTGTTGGTGAATAAAATCTGCGGGTTTTGTCCTCCACGACGGGTGGTTCTTGGGGGTTTTTATCAAGAGGCGTTCATTGAGGATTCGGCTGAGTGTAACGATTGAGGAACGGGGAGTTCAAGGAATCAAGACACTGCAGAAGGGAATCAAAGTGAAGCTCTTGGATAACCTTGATCTTGCCCAAGATTAAGGGGGAAGAAGATTCAAAGGATCGACATAATTGGTTTATCGTTTATCGCTTTGTTATCTTCTTTGTATATACTACTTTCAACATTAATGAAAGATTACCCAATTTCAGTTTGGAATTGGGGGCAGACGTAGTCGTAGCGAGGACGATTGATCGGAAAAATAGCAAGTGTACTATTTTTACCGATGTAGTAATAAGAGGATTAATTTTCCCAAGTATCGAACTCGCGGACTGCGTAGGAATTATACGTTTTAGAATAGTGCAACGGAATAAAAAGTCATCGGGGGTTTGGTTTTTATGTTTAATTTAAAATAACAACTTATGCAATGAAAGAGTTAAAATAATTTGCTTAATGAAAATATGCGGGAACAAGTCAGGATAGATGTATGAATCGCTCTGCAATGAAATAATCACCGATTAACAAATTAACTTTAGAAATTCTCACTACCGACACCAAACATTGATTTCCCCTAATTCCTTAGTGAAAACTTCTTGAGATTAAAACCCTCTTTTAATTCCTTAACAAGATGATTTTACCTCAAGATTCTACAAGACATAGCCTGGATAATATGGTCGCTACACATTAAACCCTTATTCCTAAGTGATTCTTAATTATAGCGTTATGATTAAAAAAGCGTTGAGGTAGTTTGTCCGACGAACCCTCAACCGTATATCAACACATATATTTTCCAATATAAAGAAGCAATAAGCACTTTTAATCATAAACTGAATTTCATAAAGATAATCTGAAAACTAACGGTAAATTATAGTCATTACATCACATGATTCAGGGACATCAATCCTAACAAGTAAAGAGTTTAGCTACTCATGGAAATTGTCAAGATAACAGATATTAAGGATGAAGACATTACAATAAGATGAATAGGAATTGATCTTCAATTGCGGATGCTCTTGAAGATTTCTTCGCTTCAAACCCTAGTGCTTCCAATCCTCTTTTCACGTTCTCCGACCGTCCAAAAAGTGATTTTCTCCTTTCCAAACGGTGACTAAATAACTCTCAGCAAATAGTCTCTTCTGAAAAGTCCATCATGCCCCTCCTTAAGTGACTGATTCAAAGATTTGAAAACAAATATTTTTCTGCGCGCAAGTCTGACACGGCCGTGTCCCATGACACGGGTGGCCGTGTCACAACTCTGTTTTCTTGGTTTTCATATTTTCAAGTTTTTCTCTTCAGCAAGTGTGACACGGCCGTGTCACATGACACTGGTGGCCGTGTCACAGCTCTGTCTCACCAAAAACCACTTTTTCTTGCCTCGAATCGTGCCCTGTACTGCATAACTTTAAACACTACCAAACACTAGATCAAAAGCAATGGAAAAACAACAAAAACTAGAAAAGATAACACACCAAACTCAAAAACGAAAATTAACAAAACTAAAAAGAACTAAATTGAAACAACTTAAAATACCACCGAATGAAGTGCTTTTCCATTGATTCGAACACAGGAACAAGGTGAAATTGGTGGCCGATCACAACCCCAAACTTAGCTCATTACTTGTCCTCAAGTGATGGACGAGAAAACAAGAGGACACCCATGAACTTTTCTTTTGCTCCACAACGCAACTGATACTTCCACACTTGATATTTACTTCCGTGTCAAAGTGTTCGATTCCCCTTTCCGAAGTTTTCCGTTGCACTTCAATGTTGACTCATTATTTTACCTGCAAGCTAAATCACACTCCTCGCCAATTCTCTCGGGGTTAAGTGTTTCACTCATTCATCAAGGCATGCATATCTACTCTTAAATTTTGTACACATTCTAACACAATTCCACATAATCAATAACACACACTTTTTGAGGACTTACGGGTTGTAACGGGGCTTAGGTTAGGTAGGATAAACAAAGAAATTGGGTACGAGGATTTATGGTTTGGTATCAACTAATCCGTCCGATATCTTTTTGCACATTACATAGTATTTGGAGTGTTTAGCGATTTTTCTGCTTTCCGGACTCTTAGAACTCTTTACATGATGGCAAGTGTGTAAAACAAAATCAATTTTTTTTCTCTTCTTTTTTTTTTCCTTTTGCACAAACATTTTCTTTCTTGCATGTGTTCCTTTTTTTTTCTTTTTTTTTTTACACTTGCCTCCTTCTTTTACTACCGGACTTGGGTACCCCAAACTTAACTTTTGCTATCGGACTCAGGCTTATAGTTAATACCAAATATAGAGGAAACAAGAGGGGTTATGAAAAAAAATATCTTTTTCTTTTTTAAAAGAAAAACATGGATGATGGGTAAAGATTTGTTAACGAGGGATAATAGACAACAAGGTTGAGTAAGAAAGGTTCCGGGTTAAACAAACAAAAGTGCCTCAGTGTGTGTGATCAATTTATGTACTATATGAAGAACAAATGCAAAATTAGAGTGATGATGCCATACCTGATGCTCTCTCACGATGAAATGATGTGTTTGGCTTTGTATATCCTCACATGTTAGGTATTGCTTACAGGTTCAACAATGGTCTCCATTTTGTACAACTTCATGCCCGGTTCGGGTTGCTCTAAACTCATTCACTTGGCACCATCAAGTTGCGTCTAGCATTTTTCTCCAGTTGTGCCAACTTTCACAGGTGCCCCGGATGCCAATTTAAGATGCGTCTTTCCCCTTTTTCACCTTCATTCCCATGATACTATCTTTTGGAATCACATTCATCCTGGTGCACTGAAGACTCAAAACACACATACTTAATTGAAAATAAGGAAACTGAAATAGAAGGAAATAACAGAAAATAACTTAAATGAAAGAACCTCCCCCACACTTGAACTCAACATTGTCCGCAATGTGTAAGCAAGCATAAGGGAGACTTACAGTGCTCACTGAGGCGGAGGTGGAGAATTGTAGATGGGAAGATGAAGAAGGAAAAAAATTAGCGCACCTGCCTGACACGGCCGTGTCACACGACACGGGTGGCCGTGTCAGGACTCTGCCTCCCTTCCAAAATTGAGTTTCACAAAAAAATCCTCCAGGGTCTGTGACACGGCCGTGTCACAGGACACGGGTGCCCGTGTCAGACCTCCGACTTTTCCACAAATTGAATTTTCACATCCTCTTCTTCAGGAGTTGTGACACGGCCGTGTCACAGGACACGGGTGCCCGTGTCAGACCCCTGACTTCCTCCAAACTTATTATTTTTTTATGTCCAGACTTATCTGTCCCTTCTCGCCTTTCTCTTTGCAAGAGACACACTGTTTGCACCTACGGAATAAAATGCAAAAACACATAAAACTATTAAAAAGAAATCACGTGGGTTGCCTCCCACGAAGCGCTTCGTTTAACGTCGCATGGCTCGACGGTCCATTCCCTTCTATTATGGGGGATACTTCCTCTTCCACACCATGTTGCTTGTCCTTTCCGCAACCCAGAACTCATCTAGAAATAGTGGATGGACCACTTTGTGCCTCAAGTCACTTTCAACTTCCATCTCCTCACCTCGATGTTCCTTTTTCTTTCTTTCCTTGATCCCTTTATTGGACTTTGGAGTTTTTATATGAGATGCTGCCACCTGAGAGATTATGCTTGAGACCTTTTTTGGGGTTGGTTCCGATCTTTTGCTTTCGCCTACTATGTGGATCATTCCAACTGAAGATTGATTATCTCCACTTTCACCTTGCTTCTTGGTGTTTAACACTTTCAGAGTTATTTCTTCCTCAAAAGATTTCAAAGTCAGAGTACCTTTTTCAATATCGAAATTGCACCGACTAGTGCGCAAGAAAGGTCGACCCAGAATAATAGGGGTCTCTTCATCTTCAGGGATATCCATTATTTCAAAATCAACCGGAAAAACAAATTTGTCAATTTCTACCAATACATCTTCTGCCACCCCATATGACCTCTTCATGGTGTGATCTGCAAATTTCAACTCTGTTCCTCTTTCACTCACCTTTTCAATACCGAGCTTTTTGAAGATAGATAACGGCATTAAGCTCACACTAGCACCTGAATCAATTAGAACCTTCATGAAAGTTCTGTTATTTATCGTGCACGGTATTGCAACTGATCCAGGATCTTTTTGCTTGATTGGTATTCTCTTCTCTGGTGAGATTCTACCACACTTTTCGATTCTGACTTTCAGCTCATCTCCCACTTGTTTCTTCTTAGAAATTACCTCTTTCATAAATTTCTTGTACAAAGGCATATTCTCAAGTGCTTCAAAGAAAGGTAAGTTAATCTCTAACTTCTTGAACATTGCAGCAAACTTCTCAAAATCCTTCTCTTTCGAATCCTTCTTGGCCACTCTAGAGGGGAATGGTAATTTGACCACCGGTTTAGTTTCTTTCTTATTTTTCTCTTCCAGCGGCTTAACCGGTGATATCACTACTTCAGGCTCTTTCGGATTTTCTCTCACTTCTAGATCTACTTCGATGATATCATCATACTCGGTTTCATTTTTTTCTTCTGGTTTTGATCTCCTCAGACTTCTTGTTGAGATGACATTCACATTCTGATGCTCCCTTGGGTTTGTAACAGTTCCACTAGGTAAGGCACCTTGTGGTTGAGCATTGGCGAGTTGTTGTGCTATCTGACTCATCTGAACCTCAAGATTTTTGATGGATGCACCCGTGTTTCGAAAATTACTCCTTGTTTCTTCTTGAAACTGAGAGCTTTGAGCTGCCATTTTTTCGATGGCAATCTCCCAATCTGCTTTTCTGGGGGCCTGTTGCTGAGGTTGTTGATAATGTTGTTGAGGAGGTCTATACTGTTGCTGTGACTGCTGACCTTGATATGGAATAACCTCTTGTTTAGGAGCATTCCCTGGTTGATCCTTCCATGAAAAATTTGGATGATTTTTCCACCCCGGATTGTAGGTATTTGAGTAGGGGTTGTTTTGCTTCAAGAACTTTATTTCCTCCACTTGCTGAGCTGTAGCAACACACTGAACAGTAAAATGAGGTCCTCCACATATTTCACACCCCACCAGTTGACTTGCTTGAGCCGGTTGAACTTGTGCTACTGTTTGTTTTTCAAGACCCATCTGTTTCAATCTCCGCTCAACTTCCGCAGCTACCTGATCTTCTATTTTCACAACTTGCGTTGACAATTTCATATCCACTAATCCTTCAGGTTGGCTAACACTACGGTCATATAACTCCAAGTGTTCATTGGCCGCAATAGCTTCTATGATTTTTTTAACACCAGTGGCTGTTGAAAAGTTGGATGAGCCACCAGCTGCTGTGTCAATCAATTGCTTAGTCTTCATTTTAAGACCATTCAGAAAATTCTGCATTTGTTCAGTGACATCCATGTTGTGAGTTGGGCATGCCACCAACAACCTCTTGAATCTCTTATAAGCATCTCCAAGTGATTCTCCTTCCTTCTGTTTAAAATTAACAATATCATACCTCTTACGGATATAAACAGCAGCGGGAAAATACTCATTCAGAAAGGTTGACTCCATTTGTTGCCATGTGGTAATACTCCCAGCAGGTAATGAGTAGAACCACTCTTCAGCGTCATCCGCTAACGTGAATGGAAACATAACCAACTTCTTGGCTTCTTCAGAGTGTCCCTCTATCTTCAGAGATGTTGTCATAGTAAGAAACCTTTGTAAATGCTTATTAGCATCTTCATTTATTCTTCCCGAAAATGGTTTCTTCTCCAGCTGTCGAATTGTTGCTGGGTGTAGCTGAAAGTGAGCAACATCGACCGGTTGATTTACAATTGTCATCCGGCCAGCTGGTGCATTTGCTCCACCATAATCACCTAATAGCCTTTCTACGGGAGCTGCCATCGTCTCAGCCTCCGAATCTGAATGCTCAGAATGAATAGAGAGAATTTCCTCGTTATCAGATTCCGAAGCTGTCAGAATGTCTTCTAACGCTTCCAGTTGTTCTTGCTTCGCTTTTCGAAGCCTAGCTCGCAATGATCGTTCTGGCTCTGCGTCAAAAATAAATTCTGCTGAGGCCTTATCTCGCATACAAAGGTTAGACGATTGTTAGTAATAAGCAAATGAATGACAGAAAAATAAAATAACAGAAAAATAATTTTAGTTGCAAAGCAACAAAAATTCAATTGAACTACTCTTCAACTTATAATTTGGCAGTCCCCGGCAACGGCGCCACAAACTTGATCGGAAAAATAGCAAGTGTACTATTTTTACCGATGTAGTAATAAGAGGATTAATTTTCCCAAGTATCGAACTCGCGGACTGCGTAGGAATTATACGTTTTAGAATAGTGCAACGGAATAAAAAGTCATCGGGGGTTTGGTTTTTATGTTTAATTTAAAATAACAACTTATGCAATGAAAGAGTTAAAATAATTTGCTTAATGAAAATATGCGGGAACAAGTCAGGACAGATGTATGAATCGCTCTGCAATGAAATAATCACCGATTAACAAATTAACTTTAGAAATTCTCACTACCGACACCAAACATTGATTTCCCCTAATTCCTTAGTGAAAACTTCTTGAGATTAAAACCCTCTTTTAATTCCTTAACAAGATGATTTTACCTCAAGATTCTACAAGACATAGCCTGGATAATATGGTCGCTACACATTAAACCCTTATTCCTAAGTGATTCTTAATTATAGCGTTATGATTAAAAAAGCGTTGAGGTAGTTTGTCCGACGAACCCTCAACTGTATATCAACACATATATTTTCCAATATAAAGAAGCAATAAGCACTTTTAATCATAAACTGAATTTCATAAAGATAATCCGAAAACTAACGGTAAATTATAGTCATTACATCACATGATTCAGGGACATCAATCCTAACAAGTAAAGAGTTTAGCTACTCATGGAAATTGTCAAGATAATAGATATTAAGGATGAAGACATTACAATAAGATGAATAGGAATTGATCTTCAATTGCGGATGCTCTTGAAGATTTCTTCGCTTCAAACCCTAGTGCTTCCAATCCTCTTTTCACGTTCTCCGACCGTCCAAAAAGTGATTTTCTCCTTTCCAAACGGTGACTAAATAACTCTCAGCAAATAGTCTCTTCTGAAAAGTCCATCATGCCCCTCCTTAAGTGACTGATTCAAAGATTTGAAAACAAATATTTTTCTGCGCGCAAGTCTGACACGGCCGTGTCCCATGACACGGGTGGCCGTGTCACAACTCTGTTTTCTTGGTTTTCATATTTTCAAGTTTTTCTCTTCAGCAAGTGTGACACGGCCGTGTCACATGACACTGGTGGCCGTGTCACAGCTCTGTCTCACCAAAAACCACTTTTTCTTGCCTCGAATCGTGCCCTGTACTGCATAACTTTAAACACTACCAAACACTAGATCAAAAGCAATGGAAAAACAACAAAAACTAGAAAAGATAACACACCAAACTCAAAAACGAAAATTAACAAAACTAAAAAGAACTAAATTGAAACAACTTAAAATACCACCGAATGAAGTGCTTTTCCATTGATTCGAACACAGGAACAAGGTGAAATTGGTGGCCGATCAACGATCGACGAACTGCCTAAACAAATATCGTGTTCTTGTCGCTTTTACTTTTTCATTTACATTCTGTTCATATTTGGTTATAATAGCAAATTGATCAACGATTCAAGTGTTAAGATTGTGAACTAAGAACGTACATAAACATCACAATCCATCACACATTGAATTACCTTCAATTTGATCATTATCACCAAGTGTTTGTATATTTGTTTCTATCACTCTTACTGCATTGCAAACATTGTCCATCATACAAAAAGTTAATCTGATTTTCAATAAGAGAAACGCCTTGATTCTGCAACATATACTCTTATCATTTACCTCAAGTCTTTGACTGGTTTTTTAAACACATATATAATCGTTTCGATAGTGGTTCGGAAAAGACGCGAGTCGATTCAGAATCACTTCCGCTGAAAATTCGTTTAAATCCGTAAAACTGTGAACGATCTATTCACCCCCCCTCTAGATCCTAAGGCCAGCGTCTAACAAGTGGCATCAAAATCCTCAAAGCATTCTGGACCCGTTGTAACGCCCGGAAAAATAAGTATATGCTTAATTTGGACGTTTGTGACGTTTATTGGAATTTTACCGTTTTTGGAGTTGTTTCAGTCGGTATTAGTTCGGGATGGCGGACTAATATTTAATTGAAGGTTTTCATATTTTTGGTACTAGAAATATTATTAAGGTAATATTCTGTGTTTTGGGGTTTTTCTGAGCAATTGAGTTTGGACCGTAAAATAGATATTTTCTTTATAAGAAAAGAGAATAGAAAGAAAGAAAAAGAAAAACAGAAGAAAGAAGAAAAGGAAAAGGAAGAGAGAAAGAGAAGAAGAAGAGGAAAAGAGATTTTGTGGAGATCAAAACAAACCTTGATCCAAGAACAAATCCAAGGTAAGGGGGTGAATCTAATTTATCTTGAATGTATGATTCTTATAGTTTTGTTTTGTTTGTTTTTGTTCTTGTTCTTGTTCATTTCTATTCTTGGCCAACAATGGTGGATTGTGAGTTTTGTGAGTTTAGGAGTTATAAACAAGATTTTGTGGTGTGTATGTGTAGTATGATGATAGATATCTTCATTGATCATGTTTGTTTTCCATTTCCATGGCTTGATTGAGTTTGAAGAAAAAGTTAGGTTTTGAGAAAGATTGATGAATCAACCATGAAAGTTGGATGTTATGTTGTTTATATGGTATGTATGTGTTGTATTGGTGTTATAATGATGTTTTGGAGTGGTTTTGGTGGGTATAAGGGGCTTGAGACAGTTCTGTTCGTGCTGGGTTTTTTCTGGTTTTTCTCAGGTCCGCTAAGCGGCCTCAGGCCCGCTGAGCGGAGTTTTCGTTGGTCCGTTTCTGGAATTTCCGCTTAGCGGCCCGCTGAGCCCGCTGAGCGGCCAACAGCATTTTCGATTTTTCCAAAACTTCGTAACTCTTGAACCGTAACTCCGATTTTGTCGCCGTTCGAAGCGTTGGAAAGCTAACGCAATGAACTATACTATTATCTAATTAAATGATTCATAGTATGTAGTATCCCATTATTTTTATTAGGATCAAGTGATGAGTTGTGTAGTGTGTTCAATTATCCAAACTTTGAAACCTTGTAACTTTTGATCCTTAGCTCCGTTTCGTACGCCGTTCGAAGTGTTAGGAAGCTAGTTGGATGTTCTATATGATAGTATAGGCATTGGTTAGCTTGTTATTAATTGGTTATGAGGTGTTGTTGATGAAATCACATAATTGTTAATGATGTAGGATGTAGTAGTGGTTGGTTGATTTTCATAAATGGTTTTGTGAACTAGTGCATGATAAATCATGATGATATGTTGTGTGAATGTTATCGTATTGGTACGAGGTATGTGATTAGTTGTCGATGACATGAGATCATGTTCATATGTGTTATGTATTAATGAATGTTCATTCTTGATATATGACGATGTTTGGTTGTTTGTTGTTAACATGATGGGTGGCCTTATGGCAAGTAAATGTTGTTATGAGAATGATGTATTATCATTGTTGAATTGTTGTTATTACAACTTGTTGATGATGTATTGATGGAGTTGTGGGCCAATGGCCAATATTAATTTGATGTGATGCAATTATGCGATCATTTATGCCGATGTGGCTAGTATGTTTGAACGGTGAATGTGTGCTGTGTGCTTATTAATGCCTGTGTGGTAATTATGGTGTGATGTAATTGATAACGATGTTATTAATTGGTGATGTATCCTTTTGGATAGAATATAAACGGTGTAACGTGGGTATGTGACCGTGTTATATTATTGATGTTGTTGTTGTCGTGTAATAGAGTCATGTATTTGCACAGCATAACATTTCATTACGTTAATGGCGGAATGCTATTAGCAGGTGGCCTGTATTGGCAATTATTACCAGTGGGGGCTTAATGCTCGGTAAAAAGGTGTATTTGCCCTAGTGGCAAGAGGTCATCAGTGGGGGCTAAATGCTCGATGACGTTTAGTCGTAGCTTGATGCTCGACAAAGGTGTATTTTCCTTAGGGAAAGAAGTCCCAGCATAATGCTCGGCAAAGGTGTATTTGTCATAATGACAAGGGAGTTTTACTCCGGATTTGGTACCACATGCATATGCATAGTCGAGTCTCATTCATCATTGTCTGTCTGTATAATTTATGTTAGCATTCATGTGTCACATTACTTATATATTGATTGTGGTTGAATGAGTGGATTACTTTGTTGTATGATTCTTGATGATACTTGTTGGCATTACTATAATTGTCATGCTTTCATTATGAATTATATTCTCACCCTTCTGCTGATTTGATGCTTGAGTGGCATCCTGCAGATTAGCCGCTTTGGGAGTCTTTTGGAAGAGGTAGTTCTCTAGTTGGTCTTGTCGGTCGCTCTGATACGTAACACCGGGGAGTCGGGAGTCTGTTGTTATTTATTTATATATGACTCTTTGAACATGTATATGTGATAACGTGTCATTGTGTATTGTAAACACTTTGTTTTGGAAAACTCCTCTTTGAGAGTGAGAGATATATGTATATATATATGTTCATATCTTCCGTGTGTTATGTATCATTTTATTGGCAGGTGTGTATGCTTTTGGCATCGTTGATGTCCGTTTATTTTCTAGGTGTTTGTTTGGTTACTTAGTGTAACATCCTAATTGTGTTGTATGAAATTTTAATACTCTGATATTTTCTTGCCTAAATGCTTTGGGTAGAATTGGGGTGTTACACCCGTCATCCACAGCCCATTTATTGCTTTTTTTAATTTTGGGAGTGTGTCAGCCCCTAAAGATTTGAGACCTTTTTCACCATTCGTCCTATTCAGAGAAAGAAAGTAGGGGTGCTCAAAACCAAACCAACCCAATAGAAAACCGCAAACCAAATCAAACCAAACCGAAACCGCAAAAAACCGCATTTGGTTCGGATTAGTTTGGGTCATTTTTTAACAAAACCGCACGGTTCGGTTCGGTTTGCGGTTTGTATTTTGTAAACCGAACCA
This sequence comes from Vicia villosa, assembly GCF_029867415.1. NCBI lineage: Eukaryota > Viridiplantae > Streptophyta > Magnoliopsida > Fabales > Fabaceae > Vicia > Vicia villosa. The sequence goes on from NW_026706461.1 coordinate 13,150, forward strand.
AACCGAATCAAACCGCATTATGTTACAACCTAAATTTTACTTAACTCACATCCAACCCAAAATTAAACCTATTATACATTATCCTTATGAATACGAACAATTTTCTCATCCTTACACATATAATTTCAGTCCCGATCTTCTCAAATGTCTAATAACATTATTTCACATTCTTTGCTACATACATCTTCCCTCTTCTTCTATAATCTTTACTCTTATATATTCTTTCTTTTTCACCTTCTCATTTTTATGTAAATGTTCCGTATTTCAGTTTCATTTTTATCGCACATCTTTTTCTCTAATCTCTCAACACTTTTTCTTTTTCTTTTTCACCTTCACTAATCTTTCGTCTCTTCTATTTTTTTTTTCATTATAATAATTTTATATTGTTTTATGCTATTATTTTATGTTTAATATTCCACTTTTGTCTAATTTAATTTTTACTTATTACATGGAAAATTGTTGTCAAAATATGACGAGTTTTGTTGTTATTTGTTAGTGTATGAATGTCTAAATGTAAAATTATGTTGTCATATATATGTGTATGTATGGCTCAATAAAATATTTGTAAAAAACCGAACCAACCGAACTGAACCAAACCGCATTAGTTTGGTTTGGTTTGGTTCGGATTTTTTTTAAAAGTCAACCGAACCAAACCAAACTGCACTATTTTTTCTCTTGCGGTTCGGATGATTTTTTTCGTCAAAATCGCCCAAACCGCACCGCGAGCACCCCTACTCCTTGGCATTTCACCTGTGAGCAGGTGAAATATAATTGTAGATCACAACAAATCTGGACTATAGTTGTAAAATAAACCCACCAATACTAAGCTTACCTGTGAGGCAGATTGAAATGCATAGGAATAAAAATCCTCAAAGCATTCTGGACCCGTCATCCACAACCCATTTATTGCTTTTTTTAATTTTGGGAGTGTGTCAGCCCCTAAAGATTTGAGACCTTTTTCGCCATTCGTCCTATTCAGAGAAAGAAAGAACTGTGAACAGGACATATCGAAAACCAAGTATTTTACACAATATCAAGTTACCTATTTCACTTATATTGATTTTGTTGTAAATACTAAGAAATTAAATTAACAAATGAGAAATGGAACCGCTCCTCATCTTGGACTCACACGTGCAGACACACACAGGTTAACCAATTGCATGCCAAAATCACTCTTACACCATTGAATAACTTTTCACTGCTTAAAAGATTTAGAGCTGGATTCAGAGTTCATGGATACAAAATTACTTAGTACGTCGTCAATATAAATCAAGATTAACTTGATATTTACAAATAAATATGAAAACAAGAATCATTTGTTTCAACATTACAGTTATACAATATTCCAAGACTTAGCCAAAAATGTGGAATAATAGGCAATAATAGTTCAACAGTCATTTGTAAGTGTAGTGCTTATAGGCCATGCAGTTTATGTGAAGAAGATGATGAAGATGATATGTCTTGGCCTAATGAAGATGATATTGGAATGATGATGTTGGTGTTACAGTGTTTTCATGTGAAATTTTGAGTCCCACGTCGAAAATGTTTCAACACCCGAAGGCGTCATCTTCAACCTTTCTCCTTGCAGAATTTCCTGCGGAAATAGCTTCGTCTTCTCCTGCGATTTTTGCTACGAATTCGCCATCTCCAATAACAACACCTTGGATCCTGCAAGATCAACGTTAACAAGACAAGAAAGGTACCCAAATTACCTAAAAGGGACGCTACGATCTCATTGGGACCATTGTTTTTAACCAAATCGCACTGTATCATTAAGAACGAACAACTTCATTGTTGATGCCCTAGCAATGGTGAAACTTGCTACGGGCTCCAAAGATTCAATTTGATGATTCTAATCCCTACTAAAGATCACTAGAAACACGTTAGCAGCACCATATTATGTTAAAACACAGCCATGCATGGATAGTTGTCAGAATACACCGTACGTCAGGTTGTATCCTAGGATGAGTCGTACTCTAGACTGGATCCTTTGTATTGAGAAGTACCAGAATGAGTCATACGTCAAGTTGTATCTGAGCTCGATGTATTGAGAAGTGTTTGTTGGAGATTGATCGTGTCAGCACCGTTCGTAGTAACTGAATTAGATCTTGGAAAGATGATCGTGTCTACATCGTTTGTGATGATAGAATTAGATCATTGAATGTTGATCGTGTCAGCACCATTCGTAGTAACTGAATTAGACCTTGGAAGGATGACCGTGTCTACACCGTTTGTGATGATAGAATTAGATCTTTGAATGTCTCTTGATTATATCTGAACTATCTCTGGAGAATACCCGGAACTAAGTATCAGAACTAAATCATTGTCTTGATTATCTTTGAACTATCTCTGGAGAATACCCGAACCTAAGTATCAGAACTAAATCATTATCTTGATCATCTCTGAACTATCTATGGAAGATATCCAAAATTAAGTATCAGAACTAAATCTCTGCCTTGATCATCTCTGAACTATCTCTGGAAGATATCCAAAATTAAGTATCAGAACTAAATCTCTGTCTTGATTATCTCTGAACTATCTCTGGAAGATATCCAAAATTAAGTGTCAGAACTAAATCTCTGCCTTGATTATTTCTAAACTATCTTTGGAATATATCCAAAATTAAGTATCAGAACTAAATATCTGTCTTGATTATCTCTGAACTATCTCTGGAAGATATCCAAAATTAAGTCTCAGAACTAAATCTCTGTCTTGATTATCTCTGAACTATCTCTGGAAGACATCCAAAATTAAGTATCAGACCTAAATCTCCATCTAGAATGAGTGTCAGAATTAATTCGTTGACTTGATTATCTCTGGACTATATCTAGAAGATAATGTTCATTTGATTGTAGAAATAGACTGAAAAAGAAACATTAGTTTTATGCAATATCGTGGTGCATGTACTGTAATTTTTTTTTGAAATGAATGAGAGTGTTATGCATATGCCATGGGGTACATGATGTATGAATGCATGAACATGATTTGTCCTTCCTGGAGTATATTAGTAATTTCTTATTGATTGAGAAAATAAATCTCTATGACATTGTGATTCTGATGCCTGGTCTTGTCTTGAAGATATACAGCTGGGAATTTATGATTTCTGCTTGGGGATGAAAGCAATTCGAATGATTGATCTTGATGTACCCTGACTGGGGATGAGAGAGATGAATAGACTCTGTTGGAGGAGGGATTGAAGATAGCTATTTGAGGAATACTCTATGGAGATAGGATCTTGTGAAATCGACTCCGTGGGAATACATGGGTGCCTTGAACATTGCCCCTAGTGTTTATAGTGATTGCCATTCCTGGGCTTGTGTTGATTGGGATACACCAATGAGTGTTGATCAAAGTATCAAACAGGCCTTGCCTAGCTTTGCCCCTGCCAGTAGGGACTCTAGAGAGATTCGCCTTGTGAGGACCTTCTGAGATATATACTATGGGTGACCTGCCCCTAGTAATCATAAACTGAGGATGATGCCCCTGACTGATCGAGAGGTAGCTTCAGACCCACTTGGGTGCATGCCCCTGATTGTTTGGCATTCTTGAGAGATTCTTGGAATCTTAACTTAATTGCCCCAGATTGATTGGACAAAGCATGTCATGCCCCTTGTATACATTGCTTCTGAGGTGATCTTGTCTGTCGGGATAACTGTTAGACATTAGTTGTACCCTGTGCAGATTCTTCCTGTTGCTAAAATTTGAAATTATGTAGCAGAATATGTTTAATAATGAATTCATGAGATGCAACGCATATGTCTGTCTTGAGTTTTTGAAAAACATTAAAACAGGAGACGTAAAAGCGTGATATTTGTTAAAACGTGATATTTGTAAAAACGAATTATCAACTCAGCATTTTTGGTAAACCTTAAGGAGTCAGGATACCTTTTTTGTGACAGTATGCTTTCGAACTAACCATGCTTCAGTTAGGACTTTCAAGGGTTGTAACGTGGCTTAGTTCACGGTTTAAGAAACAAAGGATAATGGCCCAAAATTTATTTGTAACCATCCCAATCTTCGTGATGTTCTTCGATCCTATGGTCAGTTAACTTGGCGTTTAAGTCCTAGCAGAGCTTTAAGTTGTAACATTGAAATTTGATGATGGTTAAAGTACCGGAAGTTTGTTTGGACAGGCAGTCATCCTTTTTGTAATATTTTTTTGTCGAGGATTTTTTAGCAACCTCTTTTTGACTTTATTATCCCTAAATTTTGCCTGAATTGTTTATTTTGAGATTACAGTCAGCGGGATGTTTTGATTTTTGATAAGTCTCCTTCATAGGTTTTGACTTAACATATTTTTCTTTTTGGTGGATATTGACTGCCTGACTTAATGGTTGCGGGGACCCATCATTATTTGTGTAAACAACGACTAGTATAATTGAGTTAACTGAGTAACTACCCTGCCCCAGGTTATGATTAAGGGCTTTCAATTTGCACGTGAAAGAAAAATCATACACCATAGGCTCAAAGGGGTTGACGAGGGATTAACATCCATATATATCCACTTTTTAGGAATTGAAACGATGCATGTACATCGTCAGCATAGTCTGTTCGAAAGCATATTGTATGAGGTTGCGGTATCATTTTCGTCATCCTCCCTCAAAAGGCTTACAACTTAGCAGGAGTTGAAAATCACAAAACAAAACAAAGTAAAGACACAGTTTAAATGAGTGATAGCGAAATGATTGATTCAAGACAAACATATGCAATGCACTAATGATGATTATTAAAACAGATAATGTCTATCATGAGCCGAAGGTTTAAACAAACAAGAATGAAAAATTGCAGATGAAAACAAAGCTAATGACCCAATAGTCCATCCTTCTAGACATTAGTTAGTCTTGTCATGATTAGGCATAGAAGCTGTGATCACCATAGGGATCTTAGGAGGGTCCCTCAGAGTAATCAATTCGATCTTCAACAGATGTTGTAATGCTTGAGCCAGCGACATATTGATCTTAGTGAGTTGACGCTTAGGCGTCTGGCTTTCGTTGTTGTTGTATTGCCGGTGTAAAGATCAGAACTGCTGCAACAGATTGGTTGTGTTCATTACGACCTTTCTGATTGTGCGCCACATCAGTCCTATGAGGCTCCTCAGGTGAGTTGAAATAAATCATCTTGTCATCAAGTAAGTCTTGAATCATATGCTTCAATGGTCCACAATCCTCTGTATCATGACCAGGACTGTTTGAATGGTAAGCACATCTTGCATGATGCTTGTGCCCGGGAGCGGGATTTGCTGGAGCTGAGTATGAAGGCAGTAAGGTTATCAAGTGCTGATAGAGCAATTGTTGCAGAACTTGAGACAATGGCATGTGCAATGGAGTAAACTTTGCTGCATCTGCTGATCCTTTTTCTTCTGGGTTAACAAGGTTTTTCAACTCGTTTTGCCCCTTGGCCAAGTTCAGAATCAAAACTTGGAATCGAATACTCTGAGCCTGAAGATTTTTGGCTGATTGCTCGAGATCCATTTGTGCTGAAATAAATAGCGAGAGGGAATGGGAAGCCTATTGCGGAAACCTGTTATGCAATGTTTATGAATGTAGATGCAAATGTTTTCAAGGATCTTTAGGAAATTTAGAATGCGACATTAGGAAATGATTGGTCACCGCTTTGTTTGAAGAATCTTGGTCTTTGTCTTTGAATGTCCTTCTTTGAGAATCAAGCTCACCATATCGAGTGGGTCATCGCCTTCGATTCGGGATACCTATTTTTCTGAATTTGAAGGCTTACGGCTAGAGGAAAATAAATCCTCTTACCCCTTGATAAGTACTGAGTCTCTGAATGAGAAGTAGACAAATGGCCAGAGGAAAATAAATCCTCTTGCCCCTTGACAGGAATTCAGTCCTTGATATTGACACCTGCAAGTGTGCGCCCTGAATTCCTAAGATCCTTGAAAGGTTTAGTTAATCATGCTATGTTATGATGTCATGATATTATGCGAATGCAAATGCATTAGGTAAGGCGTAAAATAGCAAGGACAAACAGAACCTGCATGGAAATCAGAGGGTTAGTACAATACACAAGCAATTCACACCAGTGTCCTTAGGTTTAAAGGCTTGCGTGAAGTTTGACAAGGAGACTACCCTTCCCCAATAGGTACTTCTAAGGATAAGAGTGATTTTAGCAACGGGTTCTACCAGTTACTCAGAATTTTCAGCCCCTCTAAAGCACCCTCGAACATGGTACATGCATACCACACAATTATACTTTAAGAGAAAACTTATCTGAGTTGTAGTATCGGGTCGCGACCATAACTTGACATGCATCAAGAATAGCCCTCCCACTACGTTCCTAAAAGTCAGGATGGGTTAAAGGTGACTAAAGGGCCTTGAGCTACGACGCACCCAAAGGTACATACGTAAACCTCTCTCATGCAAAAGAGGTACATAATAACCAGTGGAGGCCTAACTCAAGCGCGAACTCTCGTATTGACCAATCCCAAGCATGCACAAGGGAGGTCTCCATGACTATGCCGCTCCTATCTCAAGTGTACTTGAACCCGGGTATAGGATTCTTCCTTCATTTAATTCCCAAGCAACCTTTAAAATAAAGCAAGCAAAACAAACAATTAAAAACATTTAAGTAATCCTAAACTTTAAGGTAACCCCTCTTTTTATTCGAAGTCGCCAGTTCTGTAATACGGTGGGAGAACTGACTTTTTTGAAATGTTGCAGATAGCAAGAGTCGCCACCGACTTTTATTTTATCCAATATATAAAAAGGCTAAAAGAACATGAAAAGACCTTTTAAAAAGATTTTGAGTTCGGGGGGTAGGTTATACAAAGGGAAAGTGTAAGCATCCTTTGTATCCATGGTTATCCATGGGCTCTTAATTGCTTAGCACACTTGTTTGTTTGAATTGTTTGAAAAAGTGTCGTGTGTGAATTGAAAAACTTTGTTAAGGACTTTAGCTTATAAATAAGCGTATCCTTGTTTTTGAAAGTATTTGAAAATGAGTGGGAAAAAGAGTTTTGAATTTGAAAAGAGTAAGCAATCAGGAGCACCTACCCTAAGTTAGAAAAATTGTTCTTTTAGCTTTTCAGTTTGAAAGGGCTATCCATACCATAAGAGGGTTTGGAGTCCTTTCATTGGATGTTAAGGGTCATCGAGAAATTATCGTTCGCCATAAAACTGTCCCTACCATATGGAGGGTAGGTAGTATTTAGGGAAGAATATAATAGTCATTTATCTTTTTTAGGCAACAGGCGAGGATACCTTAGCAATGGGGACAATCATCATTTACCGAGGCAACATCGAGGGACAAGATCATTTTTCTGTTAGCCAAATTTAAAGGGACATATGATCTTATGATGATTTATGAATTGAGGGCAACATTTGCTTTAGGTATCCTCGGAATCGAGGGACTTGACTATTTTAGAACCGTAATCAAAAGGCAACAGGCAGCATAAGAAGAGTAATCCTAAAAGTGTGTGTGCACCAATCACGTGATTTAATTCAGATATTTAATCTTGAGTTAGTGAACTATGTCCAGTTATTAGTCTTGTCACTCCCTATTTTTACTAACCACGCAGCTAATATCATGCAGAAAAATAAAGTGCGGAAACGTAAATGTCCTACACTATTACAAGGCTTCGGGATGGGGGTGTTACAATAAAAACCTGTGGGGGAGATGCGGAAAGTAAAAGACGACAAAATAAATCCTAGTTACTATTACATAAAAATTGAATAAGCAACCTATACATAATTTCTAGAATTTTAAATAACGAAAATTAAATAATTAAATAAAAGACAGAATTAACACAATCATGCAATATTCAAGAGTTTGGGATGAGAAAAGATTCGAGATAAGAAAATACGTTTTTTTGTTTTTAAGTGAAAGCCTAATTTTAAATTAAACCTAATTCTAAATTAACTAACCTAATTAAATTAATGAAAACTAAATTACTAATTATCTAGGTCTAATTACTAAATTAACTAAAAGTCAAAAATCTAATCCTAATTACCAAAACTAATTAATCAAAATTAAATTAAAATTAAACCTAAATTACTAATTAAATCCTATGATTAAATTAATTGATAAAACCTAATTCTAATTAACTAATTTAGAAGGTTAGTTTTAGGTTAATGATAAAAATTAAGACTTTTGGTTAAATAAGTAAAATTTAAAAAGAAGAAAAAAGAAATTAAGAATAAGCATTTAAAAGTAAGAAAATAACACTATAACCAGCGCTGGGATCCTGTGTGCTGCGTCCTTGAGTGTTCACCATGTACTGCTGTTGTCTAGTCCTTCAGATCAAGATCAAGCGAGATCCAACGGTTGGCACCTGTGGTACATCGTACTCCCACCTGAAACGACAACGCTTGATCTGCAGGCAAGTGTAAAGAAAAAATAATGAAAATATTAGCACGACGCTGGGGATCGAACCCAGGTCTTCTTGGACACCAAGACAAACGCTTTGCCACTATACTGCAATTAATTCGCTGTTAGAAATATGGTTGGAAAACAAGAAGTATTAAATACAATGTGAATGGAATAGTCAACACATGGGCCCCCTTGGATCGCTGACTGACGAATCAGGTGTGGAGAGAGAGAAGCCAATCGTTGACTGGCCATTAGGGGAGTTGCGCGTGGCCAGCGATCATCTACATGGGCGTCATCTTCAACCTTTCTCCTTGCAGAATTTCCTGCGGAAATAGCTTCGTCTTCTCCTGCAATTTTTGCTGCGAATTCGCCATCTCCAATAACAACACCTTGGATCCTGCAAGATCAACGTTAACAAGACAAGAAAGGTACCCAGATTACCTAAAAGGGACGCTACGAACTCATTGGGACCATTGTTTTTAACCAAATCGCACTGTATCATTAAGAACGAACAACTTCATTGTTGATGCCCTAGCAATGGTAAAACTTGCTACGGGCTTCAAAGCTTCAATTTGATGATTCTAATCCCTACTAAAGATCACTAGAAACACGTTAGCAGCACCATATTATGTTAAAACACAGCCATGCATGGTATACGAAATTTTGAAACATGAATATAACACATGAGCATGGATGCACGTTCAAGACAGGGATGAGCACTAAAAATTACCTGCACTTACTCTTTAGATACTCATGAATCAGATGCCTCATAATGCCATGCTGGAAGTCGAACTTTTTGATGTATGAGGCATCGATTTCATGGGTCCATTTCCACCATCTTTTGGAAAAAATTATATATTGGTGGCGGTGGATTATGTATCGAAGTGAGTTGAAGCAGTTGCATTACTAACCAATGATGCGAAAGTGGTAGTAAAATTTCTTAAAGAAAATATCTTCGTAAGGTTTGGAGTGCCAAGAGCGCTCATAAGTGATGAAGGAACGCATTTTATAAATCAACTTATGGAGAAGCTGCTCTTAAAGTACAATGTGAAACATCGCATAGTCACCCCGTATCACCCACAAACAAGCGGGCAAGTGGAAGTGTCAAATAGGCAGCTGAAGCAAATCCTTGAGAAGACTGTAAACTCCTCTTGCAAGGATTGGGCATGTAAGTTAGATGACGCATTGTGGGCATACCATACTGCTTTCAAAACACCTATAGGTATGTCTCCTTACCAATTAGTCTATGGAAAAGCTTGTCATTTGCCTTTGGAGCTGGAACACAAGGCTTTGTGGGCATCAAAGTTTCTTAACTTGGATCTTGCTAAGGTAGGAGATTCCCGAATTCTCCAACTTCATGAATTAGAAGAATTTCGGAATCGAGCCTATGAAAATGCTAAAATATACAAGGATCAAACTAAGAAATGGCATGATCGTAGGATCCAAAGGAAGGATTTTTGGGAAGGCCAACTGGTGCTTTTATATAACTCAAGGTTAAAACTATTCCCTGGAAAGTTGAGGTCAAAATGGCCAGGACCGTTTGTGATTCACAAGGTATTCCCTCACGGAGCAATTGAACTGAAAAACTCAGCAACTGGGGATACTTTTAAGGTTAATGGGCAAAGACTGAAACCGTATTACAAAGGCCAAGAGAGCGGCCAAATTCATGTTATTCATCTCGCAGGATGAGAGGAACGACCGTTGAGCCATGCGACGTTAAACGAAGCGCTTCGTGGGAGGAAACCCACGCGTTTATTTCTAATTTATTTTTTGTTTTTGCAGGTTTATTTTAAAAATAAAAAAAAAAAGAAAGAAGGGACTGAGAAGACCCGGACACGGCTGCCCGTGTCGTGGGACACGCCCGTGTCCGGTCCAAAGAAATGTAAAAAAAAAAGGTCGACAAAGGGGATGAGGCAGCGCCGGACACGGCTGCCCGTGTCGTGGGACACGCCCGTGTCCAACTGAACGAATTATTATATTTTTTTTATTTTTTTCGTTTTTCGTTTTTTTTTGTTTTTTTTTTCATTTGTTTTCTTTTTTTTCGTGGGTCCCACCCACTTAACCTATTTTCTTTTTTCTTTTTTCTTTTTCTTCTTTTCCTTCTTTTTCCCCTTCTTTCTTCTTCCTTCTTTCTCCTTTTCTCTCTAAAAGCTTACAAACTCCATAGCCACCACCACCAAAAGCTTCCAACTTTATACCCAAAATCTCTTCCATTCTAAAACCGCCTTCACAAAAGTTGATCCAAATTTCGTCATCTACCTTCCTACGGTAACTTTTTCTACTAACTCATCGGTTAAATTTCTTGTTTTTTTTAGGTACCATCAATGGCTCCCAAAAGAATTACAAAAGGAAAGCAACCCGTGGGGGCATCATCACGATCTCGTGTAAGTACCATTGCTGTACCACCACCACCTACCAATGCCCACGAAATAATTTTCACTAATCCGGCACACGAGGTTCGTTATTCTCGCCATATTCGGCATAAATTGACGCCATCAAGGTATATGTGCTCTGAAACTTTATCTGCTTTAGGACTTTCCGATGAAATTAATAGGACGTTTCATGTGTTAGGCATTTTAGAATTTATGCATTGTGAAGCCCCGACATATGAGCGCATAACACTTGAATTTTTAAGTTCTGTGGATTTTAAGTTGTAGAGCGTTATGGCAGATGAATATCATTGTCACTCAGGTACACTGACATTCAGGCTGTACAATGCGGACCACCAATTGACGGTGGAGGAATTGGGAGCCGTATTGCACCTCCCCATTTATGGACGCGGCGCGATCCCTTTGTACTTCAACCCCTCGACATTTTGGAATTCCATTACTAGGGAGGGTGGCTATGTGGCAAAGAATGAGAAAGCATCTCGGATACAAAATCCCTGTTTCAGGTATGCTCAAAAATGTCTTGCTTTTTCCTTATTTGGCAGGAGCGATAGCACTGGAGTGGCATCAAGAGCTGAGCTTTATCTGTTAGATGCCATGTCACAAGCATACCCTGTTAATGTGGCCGCGTTTGCGGCATACCACTTAGGTAAGGTGGGCCGTGCTTCTACTGGTGGTATTTCGGTCGGAGGCATGATCACCCAAATAGCCAGACATTTTTGCTATAACCCGGAGGCACTTAATGATGTAATTGTTATTGGTATGCAAAAGTTAGACATGAATGCCCTTGTCAATCAAGGCATGATTCGAGTGCAGGGTACACAGTATGGTCTGGTATTGAAGAAACGTGTTATTCTAACACTCCCCAATCCTGCAAGAGTTTCAATTTTTGACAGGGAAAATTGGGAGTATGTGTCCTTGGGTAGGCAAATTCAGGAGGAGGATGAAGACGAAGTAGGTGATGAGGAGGAATAAGATAATATGGATGAGGAGAATCAAGAAGAAGAGAAAACTAATGTGAATATGGATGAACAACCAGAGGTGCATCCTCAAGAGGGTGACCGGTTTTCATCCATGAACCAAGAAGAGTGGTTGTGGATTTAGACGGAGTTCGGGGATCTCTGTGCTGAACAAACAAGGCAAGGAGTGGAGCAAGTTCGCCAAGGTAATGAACAAGCGCATCAGGGTGCAATGTTAGATAACATTCACCACATGATGCGACATTTGATGCTTCAGTTCCCTCCTCCTCCGTAGTAGAGCACTGTTAGTTCTCCCTCGAATCTTGAATTTAAACATTAAGGTCAATGTTTGGTTCAAGTGTGGGGGGGATTTTTATTGTTTTCAGTTATTTTTGCTTTTTGTTTTTAGCTTTTAATTTCAATTATTCTTGTTTGTTTTAGTTATTTCTGTTTAATGTTGACCTTCCAGTGTTATAGATTGATGTTCTTTATTGTATGATTGATGGAGTAGTAAGGAAAGGATGAACGAGACAACCCAATCTTGCACCAAAAGGCATCCCTGAAAGTTGATACAACCGAAAGAATTAGTTGGACGCAACTTGATGACACCGGACTGAGATTGAAAGCTGGTACATACGAACCAGAAAAGAAGCGACATTACACAATAAGCACTCGGGATCCTGTAAGCTATGCCCAACATGGTGAGATCATAAAAGCCAGAAATTTATCATATGAGAGAGTAGTCAGGTATGACTTTATCACTTTGAATTTGCGTAAGTTCTACTCATATGACACTACATGATAACACACACTGAGGCACGTTTTTTTTGTTTCCCCTTGAGCCTTTCTAGCCGTCCCTTATTTATGTTTATCCATTGCAAACCTCTTTGAGCCTGTATCCCTTGTTTGTTTTTTTAAACCGCATATATTACCCCTTGGCCAAAAAGAAAAAAAAATATTCCCTTTTACCCGTGCTCGGCATAAACGTTGTCGATTTAGAAATTGTGCAAAATTCTAAGTTTGGGGTGGTGAACCTTATACGAAAAGGGCAAGTGTGAAAAAAATGTGGAGACTCTTGAATGCTCCGATAAAAAAGAGAAGAAAAAAAATATAGAACTCATAAAAACACACTTGTCCCGGCTAAATGACTTGGTTACATTTGAAACACTCGAATAATTGAGTGAAGTTAAAGAGTCAATGTTAAACCCCATCGTATTCAAATAAGCACAATGACAAGAAAGACAACATGACTGCCGAACCCCCAAAACCTTTGTGTATCCATTTCCTTGTTTATCGCACCTGTCCTAAGCCCCGTTACAACCCAAAGACCTCAAAAAGTGTGTGCAAAGTGTTTGTGTATGAAAGTAAAATTTGTTCAAATTTAAAAGTTGATATTGCATATCGTGATTTATGAGTGAATTGCTTTTAACCGTGAGAGACTTGGTGAGAAGTGTGAAAAAGCTTACAGGTGAAGGAGAATTTTAATGTGAAAGTGGAGCGGAAAATTCGGGGAGTAAAAGCTAGCACGATTCACCGTAAGGGTGGAAGTCAAGTTGTGAAAAACACGGTTGTATTGTGGAAACATAAATTTAGGGGTGACCTTTGTTTGATGTCTCAAGCATTGCTTGATGACAAGCAACGAGCTAAGTTTGGGGTTGTGATCGGTCACCAATTTCACTTATACTCCGCAAATTATTTGGTAAAAATCGGTCATTTCGGTAACACTGTGAATGGTTTGTTCTTTGTTTTAAGTAGTTCTTTCATGTTTTGTTAATCTAATTGTTAGTGGTAATTTTTAGTAGAATAGTTACTTTTGATCACTTTGTTGGTAGTTATTGGTTATTTCAGGTGTAAGGAAGAATCGCCGAGAAAATGGGACGAGAACAGAAGAAAACAAAGCCACAATTGCAAGGAATGAAGCTGACGCGGGCGCCAGTGTCGTGGGACACGGCCATGTCAGCTGAAAAAGAGAAAAAATGTTGGGAGCAAACAGAGGCTGACACGGGCGCCAGTGTTGTGGGACACGGCCGTGTCAGCTAATACATGAAAAAGGGCCTTTTTGAAGAGAAAACAGAGGCTGACACGGGCGCCAGTGTCGTGGGACACGGCCGTGTCAGCTGATGCGGCCAGAATTTATTTTTTTTAGCTGTTTCATTATTTTAAGTCTCATTAAGGGCGTTCTCGACTTTTTACATGAATGGAATGTAACCTAACACTACTTAGACCTAGTTTGAGAGTTTTTTGGATTATCTTGGATGATATTGAAGAATTTTACGGTTAAGAAGAGAAGCTAACAAGGGTTTCGGAGAACGGAGATTTTCAACGGCAATCGCAATTGAAGATCAAATCCTTCCCAAATTTTTGTAATGTCTATCATCTTTATTTTTAATTCTTCGAATATTATTATGAGTAGCTAAACCCCCCATTGCTAGGGGGTGCCCCTGAATTGCCATTGTTATGAACCGTATTTCCATCAATTTATGTTATTGAAGTTTTATGAGTTTATTTTTATTGTGAAAAAATCTTAATGCCTTTTCTATCGGACAAATAGTTTTCGGATTCACGGTTGAGAGTTAGGTCGGGCAAACCAACTCAACGCAATTTGCACAATAATACTTCGGTGAAATTGCTTAGGAATGAGGATTTAACCGTAGTAACCGTTTAATTCTTGATAATTATTATTATTGCGCTTGTTGTTATCTTTAATAGCTAAAGAATTAGGATTAATGATAAACACCAAAGGTTTTCTGTTAAGGAATTAAGGAAAACAACTCTTGAGATTCGGTAGTAGCTCATTATAACCATATTTCATAAATTGGGGAATCAAGTTCATTGCGAGGCAATTTAAACACCTAACCTAGCATGCTTTCTCATATTGTCAAGAACCGTTATTTTACTTTTGCTTTAATTAGTTATAATTTATATAATTTCTCTACAAACCAACAAACCCCATGATATTTTGTTCAATTGAATCATTGTAAAACTTGTATTTTCTACGTAGTCCGCGAGTTCGATACTGGGTATAAACCTCTATTTAAAACTACATCGGTGAAAAATAGTACACTTGCTAATTTTCCGATCATGTTCCTACGATATCCTTAGTGTGCAATATTAGTACCTGTCGATGCAAACTTACCCAAAGAAGATTTGTAGCCTAGGATGAGTAACTGTTGATGTATTTGTGCTTTCTTTGTTTTGTCTTTCATTTTGCTCGGAGTGCAAAAGTTCAAGTGTGGGGGAATTTGATCAGTGCATTTTGATGCAGGTTCTTCCATGTTTGTACTCAAGCATTTCTTCGATTTGTTTTAATTATTTTTATGTTTTAATATGTTATTATAATTTATTTTATTTTTGCACTTAATTGTTTTTCATATTAATTTTTCAGCATTAGCAGCCTGCACGAATAAATTCATAACTGGAGCTTAGTGTATCGTATTGAAGCGTGCTACCAGTCGTTGGAAAGGTAAGAAAAAGATCTACGACTTTTGTTCAGAAGTCAGAAGCTAATTCGGACTCTAACAAGGCCAGAAAACTCGTTGAAGCTGCTGCATTATTTTTGTATTTTGTTTGGGTTAGTTGTATTGGGCCTGGATCGTACATTTGACCCGGTTAGGTTGTGAAACGGGTTTGGTTGTTTTTACCTAGGTTAGGCAGCCGAAACACTATTCACGAAACACTATTCACGTTTTACTATTCACGAATTTGAGAGCTTGCAAAGAATGACTATGGAGAACTAATCCATTTTGAGTTGATCTGCTGTAATTCGGATTCCAAGACTTGAGGTTAATTGAATTTCACAATTCAATTTCTATTCATATCAATTCTGTTTATGTTGTTTGTTTGCTTAATTCAAATTGTCATAGATAGTGATCTTACCGAGCAGATCAGATGGCCAGCAACAATGAAGGCTTGAAGTTCCGAACGGTTGAGAGGAGAAAAAAAAAGGTTGTACCTGCAAGGCACTCCGATGCCAAAGTAAGTATGTGTTCCACAAGGTACAACAAAGTGAGGGAGTTTCGGGGTAAGAAAAGATTACCTTGCCCTCTGTATGAAGAGGGCTATTTATAAGATGTGGTATGCAACTTGGACTCCTCCTTCTGGGGCGGATAATTAGGTGACGCGTGAATTGATTATTTACCGGGCACGAGGGTCCCTCGTGGTCGGCTGTCTTCGTGAGTATGCCCGGAGCGATCGGGTGAATCCTGATACGCGCGGTCTAAATTGTCTTGGGCCGAAGGCGGGGTTGACCCAATTATGTTGATTGGGTCGGTCCAGAACAGGAGCCCCCCAAGTCGTTGCTTCCGGTCGAGGGAGTGACGACTTAAGGGAAGTTGATCCGAGGAATCCCCAAGGGACCCGAGCCTGAGTATCCGAGGAGGTTAAGTCTCAAGTTTCCGGGGAGAAGAAGGGTCAGGCCGGATGTAGAGAAGCGTGGCGCTTCAGAAAAGTTGGTAAGGGGGCGTGTCGCATTTAATGCGAAATGATGGCTACCCTAGTACCTAGGAAGTTAGGGTTAATGATGACCATGCTTTTACATAGTGTCGCACGTGCGGCGCGCATGACGCCTTTGGCAGCCTATAAATACAAGGATCCGTCATTTCCCCAAACTTTTCAAATTCTATTGCTTCATTATTCTCCCTCTGTCGACCGTGAGCATTTGTTGTGGTGTTTTCTTCCAATTCTTCAATTTCTTCGTCAGAATCGTATTTGTAAGTTTATTTTTGACTTCTGTTTTCAGTGTTTCATGCTTTGATTGTTGTTTAGAATCGTTTGCATGTGGTTAGGATAGATTTTGACGAAAACGTTTGGTGAAGAATGGTGGTGAGTGGCGAAGATAGGCGGTTTCTCCGTCATTCACGACTGTGTACGGTTGAATCCTCCGCGTGAGATTGGTTTTCTGTTACTGTGATAATTATTTGAGAGCATTTCTTCTTAGGGATGGGTGTCGTTCTGATATGCCTGCGTTTTGCTCCTTTTCTCGGGCGCGAATCTCATCTTGCTCGGAATTTACAATTCTGGAGGGGGGCAAAGACGCGAGTCATTTGGTCTCTGGGCCGTTGTTGTTCCCTTTCACTCTGGACGATGGTGGAAGGGTGGATTTGATTGAATTGTCGAAATTCACTGTTCTCCCCTGTGTTTCAGGTGAATATGGCCGATGAAATTCGTCCGACGGTCTCGGGCTCGTCGTCTTCAACTCCTCCAGCCCGGCAGGAAGTACCCCGATTGGCTTGGGTGCACCAAGAGGTGCTGGATATCGAGAGTTTTTTCGTAGAAGATGATTCGGATGTCTTCACGGAGGTAGGGGAAGGATGGTCGGTACTTATCCCGGGTGAAGGGGATCGCATCTGCGTCGTGTACACTCCCGACTTGCTTCCGATGTATGAGGTCGTATTCCGCGAGATGGGATTTCGAGCTCCTTTTACTGAGTTCCAGATTGGCGTTCTTAACCATTTGGAGGTAGCCCCCAGACAGCTTCAACCCAACTCGATTGCCTTTATCCGAGCATTTGAGCTGGTTTGCTCGCATTTGAAGATAGGGGCGACGATCCCTCTGTTCTTTTATATATTTTGTGTGTAGCGCACGGTGCGAGATGGTCGCTTCGGTTGGGTATCTTTGAAGCAGTCAAAGAAGATATTCAAATCTTATTCTGATTCTTTGAAGCACTTTAAACCTCGTTTCTTCTTCATCCGTCCTCAGTCTTAGGAGGCTCGAGACAGCGTCTCTGCTCGCGTGCCGACCTTGGACGTCCATGGTCGTCCGATGCTTAACGATATCGGAGAGCCCGTCACCTCCTGTCGGCATCGTTTCAGGTTCTTTTGGTCCCGCGATCACTTTGAGTACCCTACCGATCAGTACATTACCAAGCTCTCAGATTTGGATGAGGATGCTCGGGTGGATTATGCTATTCTCCAGAAGATTGTGCAACGGCTTCCTCCTGTTGCCAAAGTAGATCGGTCGGGGGTACCCGTTGTTGGTGAAGATGGGCAAACTATTAGGGAACCGGGAGTGATCAGCATAAAGGAACTTTTGGCTAGGGGGACCGATGAGGGGGTTTTTGCCTATTTGGGTATTTGCCCCTTCACTCTTTATCCCGTTTTTTGATTTGCCTTTATCACTTTTTATAGCGTTTTCTTTTTAATAGTGATTTCCCGATTTCCTGATGGGCTGGCCTCTCATGTTTTTTCTTTTTCTTTGCAGAAGCAATGGATCGGGCACGTCATGACCGGATGCTCAGGCAGGCAAGCAATCTGAAGGGGGTTGTTAAGAAGAGTGCTGGTCCCCGGTTGGCAGCTGTGCAAAGGTCCCCTATTGCGGGTTCGGGTGCTTCCTCATCTTCTGTTGGTGTTGCTGGTTCCCCATCTAGGACTCCGGATCAGGGAGAGTCTTTGAGGCCGGTCACAGTACTTCCTTCTCCTCTTCGTCCTCAGCCGGAGCAGGATGCATTGGTTCGTCGTAAGAGACAAAGGATCGAAGCCGTGTACCTTACCCAGGAGGAGGTTGCTGATATTTTCACCATTCCTTCGTGCTTCCTCCAGCCCCGGTTCTTCGAAAGGTGGGCCTTTTTTGACCATCCCTCGTGCTGAATCCCTTCATATTGAGGGTTTGGAGCCATCTATTCGTCAAAGGTTTCTCGTGCAGGATGCTTCAGCCTTGGTTCAGGTTCTGAAGATGGCTACTCTTTATGCTCGCTCGGCCCCCTTGTCTATGGAAGCCGTGAGATTGCTCGAGGAGGATGTCAAGATGAATACTTCCGCCTTGATGGACCGAGAGTTGCTGCTGAAGGAACAGAGCGAAGAGTTGGCGACTGCGAAGGCTCGGCTAAGTGCGAAGGAGGATGCATTGGCTGATTTACAAGGTCAATACACCTTGCTCTCCCGGACTCTGTTTGGGTCGATGCTGTCCTCCTTGGTGAGAGAGGCCTCTCTTCGCCTTTCTCAGGCACCTACTGAGGATGAGTAGGGGGAGGAGAGGGCTCTCTTAACCCGGGCGGATCTGATCCAATATATCAGGGTCTTAGGGGGAGATTGTGTAGCGGCTGCCGAGGACACCTATAACTCTACCGTGGCCAGCTCAAATTGAAGAATTCAGGGGTGGAGTTGGTGACCGAGGGTACCGGACCTTATCATTGCGTGGAGGGCGACCATATTGTTTCTCCAGTCTTCGGGGAGGAGCCAGTGATGCAGGAAGCCGAGGAGGTCCTTGTTGAAGAAGGTGCTTGAAGGTTTTCAGTTTATGTGTTTAAGTGTCAGGCCTGCGAGCCTTTATTTCGTAATGCTTTTCTGGGGGGTATGCCCCCTATTTTGATTTTGTATGTACATTTGCCAGCTCGGTCTTGATGGCCGTAGTTGGGCATATTTTCGGGCTTTTTGCCTGTCTTTACTTAAAAGTACTTAGTTTTTAACGCTTGTGATACGATGAACTGACTTTATTTGAAATGTTGCGGTAAGCAAGAGTCGCCACCGACTTTTATTTTATCCAATTGGAAAGGCTAAAAGAACAGGAAAGACCTTTTGAAAGATTTTGAGTTCGGGGGGTAAGTTATACAAAGGGAAGGTGTAAGGCACCCTTTGTATCCATGATTATCCATGGGCTCTTAATTGCTTAGCTCACTTTGTTTGAAATATTTGAATTGTTTGAAAAGATTTTCGAAGAAGAACTTTAGCTTGTAAATAAGCATTGTCTTTTTGAATTTTATTTGGAAAAGAGGTGTAAAAAGTAATTTGAACTAGAGCAAGCAATTAGTAGCAACTACCCTAAGTTAAAAAAAGTTGTTCTTTTAGTCTTTCGAGTGAAAGGATCTATCCATACCATAAGAGGGCAGGAAGTCTTTCAATCGGATTTGAAGGGTCATCGAATTATCGTTCGCCATAAGATTGTCCCATGCCATAAAGAAGGCAGGTAGTCTAAGGGAAGGACATAATAGTCGTTTAAGGCATCATGCGAGGATACCTTAGCAATTGGGACAATCATCTTATAAGGCAACATCGAGGGAGTTTCAATAACTCTGAAGGCGACAGGAAACATTGCTTTAGGTATCCTCGGAATCGAGGGACTTTGACTATTAATACGTTTAGAGGCAACAGGCAACAATAAGGCAACAGTATAAGGCAACAAGGCAACTAGAGGGATTACCCTAAAGGTGCGTGTATGGCACAATCAGGTGGTTAATTCAGATATTTATCTTGTAATTAGTTATCTACTTCTGTTAAAGGCTTGCACTCCCTAAGATTACTAACCACAGCAAAAAAGTAAAGCAGTTTAAATGTCCTACGCTATTACAATAAACACCTGCGGGGATGGGGGAAATTAAAAGGCGAAAACCCTTATAGGGGGAAATTAAAAGGCGAAAACCCTTATAGGGTAACAGAAAAAATAAAGACATATCTTCGAATGCCTTGACCTTCCTCGAACATTGACTCTGATCATCTGAGAATTAAACAGAAAAATAATAGGGAGTGAGTGTATGGGAAATTCCTTGGCATTGAAAATAAACCTCAATTTAACCTCTAGGTAAAAATTAAAAAAAAATTAAAATTAAAATAAAAGGTAAAATAATTTAAATAATAAAAAAGGAAGGATCAGAACTTAGCTTTTCAATTGCCATGGCGCGTAGTCGGAGGATATTGGGGTAACCCTGAAAATTTGCACAAAAGAAAATAATTTTAGTGTATGAATGATCTACAATCCTTAATTGATTAAAAATCTACAAACCCTAAAAGAAAACTTATTGTGACCCAAAAGAGTTTATAAGGCTTAAAACGCGTTGGTGGATAACACCTACCAATGACAGTGATTAATGATCATGATAAAGAGAAACAATTAAAATAGACTCAGGGTTTAAAGCAACTGATTTAAATATGAAAAGTGAATATATTTGAGAATTTAAAAATAAAATCGAAAGTTCGATTAAATAAATCAAAGGGTCATAAAATTATTTATTTAATAATTAAAATATTTAATTAAAAAATTTTACTAATAAAATAAAATAGAAAGAAACAAAAAGGGATTATGTAATTAAAAAAACAAATTAAATAAACTTAGCTATGATCTTGTATGGTTGCTTGGTGGAGGTCTTTGGTGCACCAGCATATCCACATACGTTGGATCTTGAAAGAGGGAGATCTGATGGCTTTCTCGTGAGGGCTCATGATGGTCCCTCATGGGAGTGGTACGCTGGAACTGGGGAAAGAACATAATTGCATTTTACAAAAAATTTAAGGGAAACGTACGTACCTGGGGATCGAACAGCCTCCCTTTGGGTTCATGTGCATTCCATCTTGCCAATTGTGCTGTCTTTGTTTGCTGTTAACTGTATGAGAGAAAAAGCATAATAATGAAACAAACATTTTAAAAGGAAAAGTCAAACCTGGGGCCACTCATTACGCGTGAGCCAATAATATTGAGAGAGAGAATCGAGACCATTGACTGGCCATTCGCGGCCATACACACGTGGTCGGTGGGCCCTGATTTAATGTTCATCATCTTCAAGCTCTTACTCCAGTTTTCCTGCGGATTTAACTATGACTTTTACTACGCATTTACCTGCGATTTCTCATGGATTTCCTTGTGCATATGCAAAATCAAAAAATACACGTTAGTTAACATCAAAGGGGACCCAGATCGGCTAAAACGAGCCTTCTGAACACGATGGTGGTGTTCGTTTTTGCTAAAACGAACTGTAGCTACAGATCCGGTCCAACTCGACATTTAAGCCCTAGCCATGGTGAAGTTTGCTACAAACGTCAAAGCTTCGATATGATGATTCTAATACATACTGAACATCACTGGAAACATGTTAGTAGCACCGTATCACATTGAAACTCGGTCATGCATGGTATACGAAATTTTGGAGACATGAACAAGTATGAACAAATGCAATGCATATATTAACGTGTTATGGAACTAAAACCTTGGGCTATTCTTGAAGGATAGAAAAACACTTAGAAAGGGGGGGTTTGAATAAGTGTAGCTTTAAAAACTTGACAGATAAAAATAAATTGCACAGTTATTTTTATCCTGGTTCGTTGTTAACTAAACTACTCCAGTCCACCCCCGCAGAGATGATTTACCTCAACTGAGGATTTAATCCACTAATCGCACGGATTACAATGGTTCTCCACTTAGTCAGCAACTAAGTCTTCCAGAGTCTTCGGATCACACACTGATCACTCCAGGAACAACTGCTTAGATACCCTCTAAGACTTTTCTAGAGTATACTGATCCACACGATCACTCTAGTTACAACCTGCTTAGATAACCTCTAAGACTTCCTAGAGTATTCTGATCCACACGATCACTCTAGTTCCTTACAACTTAATGTAATCAATTCTAAGAGTATTACAATTGCTTCTTAAAAGCGATAATCACACACTGTGATATTTCTCTTAACGTTTAAGCTTAATCTCACTAATATATTACAACAGCAATGTAGTGAGCTTTGATGAAGATGAAGATTCTGAGTTTTGAATAGAACAGAGTTTCAGCAAGTTAATATGAGTTGTTTTGGTGCAGAATCGTTAACCTTGCTTCTCATCAGAACTTCATATTTATAGGCGTTGGAGAAGATGACCGTTGAGTGCATTTAATGCTTTGCGTGTTCCGTACAGCATCGCATTTAATGTTATACGCTTTTGTCAACTACCTCGAGCCTTGTTCACGCTGTGTCTACTGACGTAGCCTAGAATAGCTTTTAACGTTCCTTTTGTCAGTCAGCGTAGCTTGCCACTTGTACTTCCTTCTGATCTGATGTTTGTGAATACAACGTTTGAATATCATCAGAGTCAAACAGCTTGGTGCAAAGCATCTTCTGATCTTCTGACCTTGAAGTGCTTCTGAGCGTGATACCATCAGAACTTCAGTGCTTCTGTTCTCTTGTTCTTCTGATGCTTCCATAGACCCATGTTCTGATTCTGCTTCGACCATCTTCTGATGTCTTGCCAGACCATGTTCTGATGTTGCATGCTGAACCCTTTGAGACAAAGCTTCTGAGCGCTGAATTATGCGTACTCTTTATATATATTTCCTGAAAAGGAAATTGCATTGGATTAGAGTACCATATTATCTTAAGCAAAATTCATATTATTGTTATCATCAAAACTAAGATAATTGATCAGAACAAATCTTATTCTAACAATCTCCCCCTTTTTGATGATGACAAAAACATATATAAATGATATGAATTTGCGATCAGAAAGAACAGACGGCAAAAGACAAATTACACAGCTATAGCATAAGCATATGAATATGTCTCCCCCTGAGATTAACAATCTCCCCCTGAGATAAATAATCTCCCCCTGAAATAAATACTCGAAGAACTTTAATAAAAGACTTCCCTGATTATTTCGGTAGAGACGATCATATAAGCTTCTGTCTTTAGAGAATTCCTAGCTTCTGACTTCTGCTTCCATTGGACAGCTTCAGAACTAGAATTTCCTTAGATCCCTAGAACACTCACAGCTTCCGATTTCTGCTTCCATCTAGGACAGCTTCAGAACTTGAATTTCTTTGATCTTCTGAACATTCACAGCTTCTGATTTCTGCTTCCATCTAGGACAGCTTCAGAACTTGAATTTCTTTGATCTTCTGAACATTCACAGCTTCTGATTTCTGCTTCCATTTAGGACAGCTTCAGAACTTGAGTTTTCTGGATCTTTAGAACCTTCACAGCTTCTGATTTCTGCTTCCCTCGGATAGCTTCAGAGCTTTGAATTTCTACCAACATCACTTCATGCTAGATTTGTATCAGAACATTGTTGAATGTACCAGAGCATCATCTGAGCATCTCTACATCCTGAAATGTTACAGAACAAAAACTAAACGACAAAAGTCAGCATGAACGAGTCAGAACATAAAATGTATATTAGAACACATGATATGTATCAGAGCCATATAGGCTAAAATAATGTATCAGAGCAAATAGAATTTTGTCAGATCAAATAGACAAATATGGATCAAATTCTATTTTCAGTGCTTCTGATTTATTCTTCTTTCTTGCTTCTGATTTCTGAAGCTTGACAGCACTAAGCTTGCTTCAGTTTCCATGAGTTTATTCTTTTTACAGAATAACACTCCTTATGGTTTTGCTTCTTGTGTTTGCTTTGAAGATTCTCTTCACTTCTTTATACCTGCAAAACACTTAAACCATATAGAACTTGCAGTTCTTGTTAGTAAATGTGTGGGAGCTTTACCCAGCAACTGATAGATTAATCAAATCATTTATCATTTATCTTTCTCCCCCTTTTTGTCATAACATCAAAAAGAATATTTCAAAAGATTCAGATGAATAAAACGACAAATAAAATCATTGGAATGTAAAACAAGGAAAGTTTTCATTGATAATCAAAAAAGATTACAAGAGAGGAATGCAGGAAAACAGATAGATGAGAGATAGCAAAAAATATAAGAGGGAAGGAGAAGCATTTGAAGAATATTTAAAAGAAAATAAAACGAAACAAATGATGGATAGCATTTAATGTTACGTGACATGAGAAGAGATAATAAAGACGAATGAGGTGACTAGCACAGTTACCTATGGTCGGCGTCCCTTCAACTGCACGCGCGCTTATCCATGAACAGTAACGACAGGTTTACCATCCCGAGATAAAACGTTACAGCTGTTTTGCTTTAAAAGAGGTTCTGAATCAACTTAGACAATGAAACATTAGTAATAACCGAATCATAATTTCTAAAAGATTTCAATCAGAACTTCTGATATAAAACGAAATCCACATTCATTTCAGAAGATACTCATACGTAAGAACTTCTCATCTTCTCATTCTGGGCATAAATCCATACTGATGTTCTTCAGAATGAACTTAAACCTATCTTCAGCCAGGGGTTTTGTAAAGATATCAGCCCATTGATGGTCTGTATCCACAAAGTTTAAAGATATAACACCCTTCTGAACATAGTCCCTTATGAAATGATGTTTAATCTCAATATGTTTAGCTTTTGAATGAAGAATAGGATTCTTAGATAAACATATAGCAGAAGTATTATCACAAAATATAGGAATGTTACTCTCAAATATCTGATAATCTTCTAGCTGACTCTTCATCCAGAGCATCTGTGTACTGCAACCAGCAGCAGCGACATATTCTGCTTCTGTCGTTGATAGAGCAATAGTTGCTTGCTTCTTGCTATACCAGGAGATCAAATGACTTCCAAGAAATTGGCAACTTCCCGAAGTACTCTTTCTTTCAATTCTGTCTCCAGCATAGTCAGCATCGCAGAATCCTACTAAGTTGTATTCTTTAGATTTTCTGTAAACTAAGCCAACATTAGTAGTACCTTTCAGATACCTTAGAATTCTCTTAACAGCAGTTAAATGAGATTCTCTAGGATCTGATTGGAATCTAGCACACAAACAAACACTGAACAGAATGTCAGGTCTAGAAGCAGTCAGATATAGAAGAGATCCAATCATACCTCTGTATAGCTTCTGATCTACCTTCTTACTTACCTCATCCTTACCTAGGATGCATGTTGGATGCATAGGAGTTTTGGCTTCTTTGCAGTCTAGAAGATTAAACTTCTTCAGAAGTTCCTTCACATACTTGGTTTGGTGAACATACGTTCCTTCTGATGTTTGATTTATTTGTATTCCAAGGAAATACTTGAGTTCTCCCATCATGCTCATTTCAAACTCAGCCTGCATAGACTCAGCAAACTCCTTTCCAAGTGTAGCATTAGATGTTCCAAAAATAATATCATCTACATATATTTGACAAATTAAAATATCCCTTTTAAAGGTTTTACAAAAGAGAGTAGTGTCCACTTTTCCTCTAGTGAAACCATTATCCAGAAGGAAAGAACTTAAGCGTTCATACCAAGCTCTGGGAGCTTGTTTCAATCCATATAACGATTTCTTTAATTTAAAAACATGATTAGGAGACATAGAGTCTTCAAAACCAGGAGGTTGATGGACATAAACTTCTTCATCTATATAACCATTTAAGAAGGCACTCTTAACATCCATTTGATAGAGAGTGATGTTATGTTGAGTGGCAAATGAAATTAATAGACGAATAGATTCTAACCTGGCCACTGGTGCAAAGGTTTCTGTATAGTCAATCCCTTCTTGCTGACTATAACCCTGAGCCACCAGTCTGGCTTTGTTCCTTACCACTTCACCTTTCTCACTGAGCTTGTTTCTGAAGACCCATTTTGTACCGATTATATTGAATCCATCTGGTCTAGGAACAAGATCCCAAACATCATTCCTTGTAAACTGATTCAGTTCTTCTTGCATAGCAATTATCCAGTCTGGATCTTCTAGAGCATGATCAACAGAAGTTGGCTCGATCAAAGATACAAGACCTAATTGACAGTCTGCATTGTTCTTAAGGAATGCTCTTGTTCTGATTGGATCATCCTTCTTTCCAAGAATGACATCTTCTGAATGACCAGAGATGAGTCTGGATGATCTTCTGACAGATGGTTCTTCAGATATGCTTAGATTCTCCAGAGAAGCTGATACTTGATCTTCAGATTCTTTGCTTCTGAGAAGCTCTGCTTCTGATGCGTTGCTTCTTGGCTCAACAACTTCTGATATATCAATATCACAATCTGCAAAATTATCAAACTGCTTTGGTTTTTCAGAACCAAGCTTATCATCAAACCTGATATTGATTGATTCTTCTACAATCAATGTTTCAGTATTGTACACTCTGTAGCCTTTTGAGCGTTCAGAATATCCAAGAAGGAAACATTTTTGTGCTTTGGAATCAAACTTACCAAGATGATCTTTAGTGTTCAGAATAAAGCATACACATCCAAAAGGATGGAAATATGAGATGTTGGGCTTTCTATTCTTCCACAATTCATAAGGAGTCTTATTTAGAATAGGTCTGATAGAGATTCTATTCTGAATATAGCATGCAGTGTTTATTGCTTCTGCCCAGAAATGCTTAGCCATATTGGTTTCATTGATCATGGTTCTGGCCATTTCTTGCAGAGTCCTATTCTTTCGTTCTACAACTCCATTTTGCTGTGGAGTTCTAGGACAAGAGAAATCATGGGCAATACCATTTTCTTTGAAGAATTCTTCAAAGGATCTGTTCTCAAATTCACCACCATGATCACTTCTGACCTTTATGATTTTACACTCTTTTTCAGATTGAATCTGAATGCAGAAATCAAAGAACACTGAATGAGACTCATCCTTGTGTTTCAAGAATTTTACCCATGTCCAGCGGCTATAATCATCTACGATGACTAATCCATATTTCTTCCCTCTGACAGATGCTGTTTTGACTGGGCCAAACAGATCAATGTGCAAGAGTTCTAATGGCCTTGAGGTAGAAACAACATTCTTGGACTTGAATGCAGGTTTGGAGAACTTGCCCTTCTGACATGCTTCACAAAGAGCATCTGATTTGAATTTCAGATTAGGGAGTCCTCTGACAAGATTCAGTTTGTTAATCTGAGAAATCTTTCTCAAACTAGCATGACCTAATCTTCTGTGCCAGACCCACTGCTCTTCAGAAACAGACATAAGACAAGTCACCTTCTGACTCATAAGATCTTGCAGATCTGTCTTATAAATGTTGTTCTTCCTCTTGCCTGTAAATAGGATTGAGCCATCCTTCTGATTTACAGCCTTGCAAGACTCTTGATTAAAGATTATATCATAACCATTGTCACTCAATTGACTGATAGATAAGAGGTTATGTGTTAATCCTTCTACAAGAAGTACATTAGAAATGGAAGGAGAGTTACCAGACTTTATAGTTCCAGAGCCAATTATCTTGCCCTTCTGATCTCCTCCAAACTTGACTACTCCTCCAGACTTAAGCACCAGGTCTTGGAACATAGACCTTCTTCCTGTCATGTGTCGTGAGCATCCAGAGTCCAGGTACCATGACATGTTGTGCTTTGTCCTTTTTGCAGTAAAGGATATCTGCAATAGGAATAATCTTATCCTTAGGTACCCACATTCTCTTTGGGTCCTTTCTTGTTAGTTCTCCTCAAGTTCTGATTGAACTTGGGTTTAACATTGTAAGCAATAGGAGGAACAGCATGATAATTCTTAATGTGAGTTCCATGATATTTCCTAGGTTGTGTCACATGCTTTTTGGTGTGTGTTATGTGAAAACTTTGAGCATGTGAAGTGTGCCTAATATCATGGGAGTGGCCATACTTGAACTGATCATACAATGGCTTGTATGTGAATTTCATTTCATCAACAGGTTCAAGTTTGTATGGGGTTTCACCCTCAAAACCAATGCCGACTCTTTTGTTTCCAGACACAGCATATATCATAGAAGCTAGCTGACTTCTGCCAATACTTCTAGATAAGAACTTCCTGAAACTTAAATCATATTCTTTCAGAATATGGTTTAGACTAGGAGTGGATTTTTCTGAATCAGAAGGAGATCCAACATTATTGGATAATTTTAAAAGTTTTTCTTTTAATTCAGAATTCTCCAACTCAAGCTTCTTTGTTTCAAATTCAAATAGCTTTTTCAGCTTTTTGTATTTGAGACTCATCTGAGACTTGAATTCCAGAAGTTCAGTTAGACCGGAAACTAACTCATCTCTAGTAAGTTCAGAAAATACCTCTTCAGAATCTGATTCTGATGTAGATTCTGATTCGTCATCTTCTGTCGCCATCAGCGCACAGTTAGCCTGCTCATCTTCAGAGTCTGAATCATCTTCTGACTCATCCCAGGTTGCCATAAGACCTTTCTTCTTATGAAACTTCTTCTTGGGATTTTCATTCTGAAGTTTTGGACATTCATTCTTGAAGTGTCCAGGCTCATTGCATTCATAGCACATGACCTTCTTCTTGTCAAATCTTCTGTCATCAGAAGATTCTCCACGTTCAAATTTCTTTGAACTTCTGAAGCCTCTGAACTTCCTTTGCTTGGTCTTCCAGAGTTGATTTAGCCTTCTGGAGATCAAGGACAGTTCATCTTCTTCTTCAGATTCTGATTCTTCAGGATCTTCTTCTCTAGCCTGAAAAGCGTTAGTGCATTTCTTGATATTGGATTTTAATGCAATAGACTTACCTTTCTTTTGAGGCTCATTTGCGTCCAGCTCTATTTCATGACTTCTCAAGGCACTGATAAGCTCTTCCAGAGAAACTTCATTCAGATTCTTTGCAATCTTGAATGCAGTCACCATAGGACCCCATCTTCTGGGTAAGCTTCTGATGATCTTCTTTACATGATCAGCCTTGGTGTATCCCTTGTCAAGAACTCTCAATCCAGCAGTAAGAGTTTGAAATCTTGAAAACATCTTTTCAATGTCTTCATCATCCTCCATCTTGAAGGCTTCATACTTCTGGATTAAAGCTAGAGCTTTAGTCTCCTTGACTTGGGCATTTCCTTCATGAGTCATTTTCAAGGACTCATATATGTCATAGGCCGTTTCCCTGTTAGATATCTTCTCATACTCAGCATGAGAGATAGCATTCAGCAAAACAGTTCTGCATTTATGATGATTCCTGAAAAGCTTCTTCTGATCATCATTCATTTCTTGCCTTGTCAGCTTTACGCCACTGGCATTTACTGGATGTTTGTAACCATCCATCAGAAGATCCCATAGATCACCATCTAGACCAAGAAAGTAACTTTCCAGTTTATCTTTCCAGTATTCAAAGTTTTCACCATCAAATACCGGCGGTCTAGTATAACCATTGTTACCGTTGTATTGCTCAGCAGAGCCAGATGTAGATGCAGGTGTAGATTTTTCAGATTCACCAGCCATCTTTTACTGAAGCGTTTTTCTCTTCCTGAATCTTTTCTAAACACGGTTAAGTGCTTGCACCTTAGAACCGGCGCTCTGATACCAATTGAAGGATAGAAAAACACTTAGAAAGGGGGGGTTTGAATAAGTGTAGCTTTAAAAACTTGACAGATAAAAATAAATTGCACAGTTATTTTTATCCTGGTTCGTTGTTAACTAAACTACTCCAGTCCACCCCCGCAGAGATGATTTACCTCAACTGAGGATTTAATCCACTAATCGCACGGATTACAATGGTTCTCCACTTAGTCAGCAACTAAGTCTTCCAGAGTCTTCTGATCACACACTGATCACTCCAGGAACAACTGCTTAGATACCCTCTAATACTTTTCTAGAGTATACTGATCCACACGATCACTCTAGTTACAACCTGCTTAGATAACCTCTAAGACTTCCTAGAGTATTCTGATCCACACGATCACTCTAGTTCCTTACAACTTAATGTAATCAATTCTAAGAGTATTACAATTGCTTCTTAAAAGCGATAATCACACACTGTGATATTTCTCTTAACGTTTAAGCTTAATCTCACTAATATATTACAACAGCAATGTAGTGAGCTTTGATGAAGATGAAGATTCTGAGTTTTGAATAGAACAGAGTTTCAGCAAGTTAATATGAGTTGTTTTGGTGCAGAATCGTTAACCTTGCTTCTCATCAGAACTTCATATTTATAGGCGTTGGAGAAGATGACCGTTGAGTGCATTTAATGCTTTGCGTGTTCCGTACAGCATCGCATTTAATGTTATACGCTTTTGTCAACTACCTCGAGCCTTGTTCACGCTGTGTCTACTGACGTAGCCTAGAATAGCTTTTAACGTTCCTTTTGTCAGTCAGCGTAGCTTGCCACTTGTACTTCCTTCTGATCTGATGTTTGTGAATACAACGTTTGAATATCATCAGAGTCAAACAGCTTGGTGCAAAGCATCTTCTGATCTTCTGACCTTGAAGTGCTTCTGAGCGTGATACCATCAGAACTTCAGTGCTTCTGTTCTCTTGTTCTTCTGATGCTTCCATAGACCCATGTTCTGATTCTGCTTCGACCATCTTCTGATGTCTTGCCAGACCATGTTCTGATGTTGCATGCTGAACCCTTTGAGACAAAGCTTCTGAGCGCTGAATTATGCGTACTCTTTATATATATTTCCTGAAAAGGAAATTGCATTGGATTAGAGTACCATATTATCTTAAGCAAAATTCATATTATTGTTATCATCAAAACTAAGATAATTGATCAGAACAAATCTTGTTCTAACAATTCTTACCTTTGGACACTCAAAAAAGAGATTGGTACGATTAGTTTGAATGGAGAGAGGCTGCAATGATAATCCTTTCTTGCCCTAGTTTCCTTGATTTTTCTCTTCTTGCAAACCCTATTCCCTTGCTCTCAATTTCGTGTCCTTTGATGTGTGAATGCTAAGCTTATATATGAATGATATTAGGGTTGAAAAAAAAAGGACTTGAATCATGAGATTGATGAGAGAAAATATTTGAAGAAAATTTGATTGGAAAATCAACATAAAACTTCCATGATTGGCTCAATCTTTCTTTAAGCAAAAATATTTTATTTACTTGAGCCCCAAGAATGGTTATTTGATTGAAAAATCAAATCATGCATCAATTTTGGTTTTATTTTATTTTTCTTTGATTTAAATTGAATTTTTAATGAATAAAAAATTCAATAAAAATAAAATAGAAATCAAATGGACGTGGCATAGGACTTGATTTAGTTGATGAAGCCTTCATATGGTTTTATTTGGATTTATTTGGATTTTATTTGATTTAAAAATGAATTTATATGAATAAATTCAAACATAAATAAAATAAAACCATAAAATATAATCCAAATGGTCCTTGGGCCTATTTTGGTCTTAAAATCACATGTGTAATCCATAATCCATGGCTCACTACTTAAAAACACCAAATTCTTCACTTTGCATTAGGTGTAATTTCTCAAAATCGTCCAACTTGCGCAAGCCATAACTCATTCAAATTTTATCATATGGAAGTGTTCTAGGACTTTTTGGAAAGCCCAAGATGTCCTCTATAAGCCACTTTGGAACATATTTCGGATTTGAGAATTTTATCTTGATGATATGCTTCCTGACAAAAAACTGCTTTTTGCGAGCTTCTAGAAGGACCTGTATTGTACTAGCTTATATCTCTCAAATGCAGCATTTTTGGACTTAGCTTTAGAGAGACAAAGTTGTAGAGAATGCAATTTCCTTCAAAATAGGCTTTGGATGGAGAATTTCTGATGTTCCATGTGAGAGTTATGGCTGGTCAAAGTTCTGTTGACTTTTAGGTAAAAAAACCCTAATTTAGAAGCTTTGAGTTTTGTGGATTTTCGATCTTTTCTTGATGAATCATGATCAAAATTTGACCAAATGATGAATGAAACTTCAAATTGAGGATGTTGACCAAAAATCAGGAACTTTGACTGTGATTTGACCATAGTTTGACTTTTAGGTCAACCAGTCGATTTATTGATCGTTTGGGCACTTGGAATCATATGAGAGATCATGGAATCCCCTTGGGATATCAGAATTTCAAGTTCCTTGATTAAATTAGAAACCCTAATTTAGAGACTGTTGTTTAGGAAAGAAATTGCATGCTTCCTTCATGTGTATCTTTGAGCATTTGAAAGTCAGATAGACTGACATATGATTAAATATGATGGGCAAATTTTGGGGTATGACAACGCTTTTTTTAGTTTCTTTGGAACTTATGTGCATGCGTTATGAGTTTTTGGGAGGTGTGTTACCGGTTCCCAACGTCTTTATTCATTAAAGGCTTTGTTCGTTTCCCTAGGTTTATGTTCATTCTTCCTTTATAAAAGGGGGTCTCATGGACCTCTCTTTCTTCATTTCTCGCAGGAATGAGTGGAGCTAACGGGAAGAAGGTATCTTCAACCTCGCGTTCACGTGGAGTGAAAAAGGTGAAGGAGAAGAAGAAGGCTTCGACCGGCTCTGCTTCTAGTTCTCATGGTTCTTTGAGTTCAGACGCTCGTGCTCGGGCGACGGGTGTGAGATTCGTGGTTGACACGAATGGTTCCGAGACCGAGTGGGATGAAGATTGGTATCTGTATCTTCATTCGGAGGAATTTGCCCGCCGGGAGGAGTGAAGCGCTTTCATTTCATTTGATGTTTGTTTTGTAATCTTTATGGATGATGAATAAAGTACCATTGCTGTCTTTTGTGTGTTTATTTTGCATGTTAGGAAGTTTTGCTCGACTTATAATGTATGGATCGCCCAGTGTGTGGAACGGTGGTCGATTGCCGGGGACATGTGCCTGGCGTTTGGTGAGTCTCAGATTTTGTTGTGTTGAGCTCCGAGGCTCATGGCGTGAACGGTCCCCTCGCGAGCGGGGCGTTCTGCCTTCGTGGTACATGATTACGACGGGGATGCTCGGTATTCGGGTTCCTCGAAGGACAAGGAGTCTATTCGATTAAGAGAGCAGGCTTTTGTCGTTTTGTTTCATTTAGAGGTGCTCGGCGCGTACCAGGCCGTACCTGTGTTTTTAACTGTAATATTGTTTAAGTTTTTCAGCGTTCCAAGGTCGAGCGAGTTCTTCTCCTTGCAAATTCTCTAGGTAGTATGCCCCGTTTTCTGTCCTTGCTCGGACACGATAAGGGCCTTCCCAATTTGTGGCCAGTTTGCCTTCTCGAGAATCTTTGTGGTTTCTTTTGAGCACTAGGCTGTCTACTTTAAATTCCCGTTTAATGACCTTCGCGTCATGTCTTAGGGTAATTTTTTGCTTGAGTGAGGCTTCGCGTAGAGCGGCCCTGGTGCAGATTTCCTCGACCAGATCAAGCTCTTCCCTGGTCGCCTCAACGTTGCCCTCTGTCTCGAGGGGCTCTTCGATGCGTCTCGAGGGCACATGTATCTCGACGGGGATCACGGCCTCCGTCCCGTACATTAGTCGGAAGGGGGTCTCCCCGGTGGTGGAGTGTGGGCTGATGCGATAAGACCAGAGGATGCTGTGTAGTTCTTCTACCCATCCCCTTTTTATTTCGTCCAGTCTTCTTTTGAGGCCCCTTAAAATTACCCTGTTGGCGGCCTCCGCTTGCCTGTTAGTTTGTGGGTGCTCGACTGATGCAAAATGTTGTTTGGTCCCTAATCTCGTGACGAAATCTTGAAAACGTCCGTCGGTGAACTGGGTGCCGTTGTCAGTGATGATGGCCAAGGGTATCCCGAACCGGGCGAGGATGTTTCTTTTGTAGAAGCAAAGAACGTTCAGGGATGTTATTTTGGCTAATGGTTCGGCTTCGATCCATTTGGTGAAGTTGTCGACTGCGACTATTACGTACTTGTTTTGATTGCTCTCGGTCACGAACGAGCCGAGGAGATCCATGCCCCACCACGCGAATGGCCAGGGAGATGATAAGGACCTAAGCTCGTTGGGGGGTGCAAGGGGCATGTCAGCGAAACGTTGGCATTTGTCGCACTTCTTTACGTATTCCTTGGCGTCGTTTTGCATCGTGGGCCAATAGTATCCAGCGTGGAGGGTTTTCCGAGCGAGGGATTTCCCTCCTAAGTGTTGGGCATTGATTCCTTCGTGTATCTCTCGGAGTATGTGGGGAGCCGTGTCTTCGTCTATGCACTTAAGGAGGGGTACGGAAAATCCTCGCCGGTAGAGGCGATTTTCGACCAAGACATACAAGCAGGCTCTCCTTCGGATTACGGAGGCCTCTTTTGGATCGGCGGGCAGGAGGTTACAAGTTAGGTAATTATATACGGGGGTCATCCAGCAGGACGCGTCTCCGATCGCGTTTACGAGCGTTAACACGGATGGAAGCTTGGTACTGAGTTTTGGCAATATTTCCTGGATTACGGATTTGATGCCGCCTTTCTTCCTCGTACTAGCTAGCTTCGATAGGACGTCTGCTCGGGAGTTGTGTTCCCTTGGGATGTGTTTTATTTTGGCGCTCCTGAATCGGTTCAGTCTCTCTCGTACG
The DNA here is from genome assembly GCF_029867415.1 of Vicia villosa. Lineage (NCBI taxonomy): Eukaryota > Viridiplantae > Streptophyta > Magnoliopsida > Fabales > Fabaceae > Vicia > Vicia villosa. Next base: position 47,530 of record NW_026706461.1, read on the forward strand.
AGGGCCAGGTATTCGGCGAGGGCTTCGCTTTTCACCTGGTATTCGCCTGAGATATGGGACGCGACTTGAGAGTCAGTAAATACCATAATGTCCTCGGCTTCTAAATCGTTTGCGAGGCGCAATCCGGCGGGCAGGGCCTCATATTCTGCTTGGTTGTTGGATGTTGGGAATGAGAGCGAGAGGGATACCTCTATGAGGGTTCCTTCCCCATTTTCTAGGATGATCCCTGCTCCGCTGCCAGTTGAGCTTGACGCTCCATCCATGTATATGGTCCATTTTCGGGCATTGCAGTTCGTTGTTTCGGGTAAGGCCATTTCGGCCATGAAGTCTGCCAAGACCTGTGCTTTAAGGGCTTTTCTTCCTTCGTACTTGATGTCGAACTCTGCAAGCTCTAATGACCAGCGGAGCATCCGTCCGACCATATCGGGCCGTGCAAGCAATTGTTTCACAGGTTGCTCGGTTCGCACAATTATGGTATAAGCTAGGAAATAGTGCCTGAGTCTCCGTGCTGCGGTTATTAATGCGAGTCCGACCTTTTCGATCTGTTGGTATCTGACCTCGGGGCCTTGGAGTGCTTTACTTGTGAAGTAAATGGGTTTCTGGCCTTCCGGGGTTTCTCGTATCAAGGCCGCGCTGACGGCCTCGGTGGCTACGGCGAGATAAAGGTATAGGGTTTCTCCGACGTTAGGCCTTGATAAGATCGGGGGGCTGGAGAGGGCTCGCTTGAGATGGGAGAGGGCGTGTTCGCACTCTTCGGTCTATTCGAAGGCGGTTTCCTTACGCAAAAGTTTAAATAAGGGAAAGGCGTGCTGGACGGATTTGGCCACAAACCTGGATAGTGATGTAAGCATGTCGTTTAAAGTTTGGATTGACTTTTTTGAGTTCGGGGTGGGCAAGTCCGAAAAAGCCTTGCATTTATCCGGGTTGGCTTTGATTCCTCTTTCCGTTAAATAGACACCAAGGAATTTTCCTGCCCGAACGCCGAACGTACATTTCTCGGGGTTGAACCTCATTTTGCACTTTCGGGCTTGCTCGAAAACCCTTTTGAGATGGGCGGCATGATCGGTTTCCTCTTGGGATTTGACGATCATATCGTCCATATAGACTTCGAGCATGTCGCCTATTTTCGCTCGGAATACTTTTTTCATCATGCGCTGGTATGTTGCACCGAGGTTCTTTAGACCAATGGGCATTACGTTGTAATAGTAGTTGCCCGATTCAGTCATGAAGGCCGTGTATTTCTTGTCAGTTTTAGCCATGGGTATTTGATTGTACCCAGAGTAGGCGTCCATAAATGAAAGTAATTTAAAACCAGCGGAATTATCGACTAGTTTATCTATGTTTGGAAGAGGATAAGAATCTTTTGGGCAAGCCCTATTGAGATCGGTGTAGTCAGTGCACATGCGCCATTTTCCATTTGATTTTTTAACAAGTACAACATTGGAGAGCCAAGTGGTATACTTGGCCTCAGATATAAATTTGGCCTCTAGGAGGTCTTTTACAGCTAGTTCGGCCGCAACCGTTTTTTCTGGTGATTGTTTTCTTCTCCTCTGAGCAACGGCCTTGCAGGCAGGGTCAATATTCAGGTGATGGCAAGCCACCTCTGGATCGAGCCCGGGCATCTCAGCAGCGCTCCAAGCGAATAGGTCGGCGTTTTCACGGAGGCAAGATTTGAGTTGTCTTTTGGCCAGGTCCGGAAGGTCTACTCCAATCTTGACTCCCTTGGTCGGATCTTCTCCGAGAGCCACGAGTTCGAAGTCTCCGTCAAGAATTGGCCGGAGGATCCCTTCCGATTTTCCTGAGTTGATGCTCTGCTCGGGTTCTCCCAAAAAACGAGTGTCGAGGCCGACAGTGTTGATGTGGGGCATAGATTTGTTGGTCTCAGAGTTTGTGCTGGTCGCAGTATTGTCTTGAGCTGGTGTCTTTATCGTGCTCAGGCCTTTGGCGGAAGCTTCGAAGCATCTCCTGGCTGCTTCGATGTCGCCGTTGAGTGTTGCTACCTGCCCTTTAGTCGTATAGTATTTAATCTTGAGGTGCACGGTTGAGGGGACCGCGATTAACTCGACTAGTGTCGAGCGTCCAAGAATGCATTGGTATATCGAGGGGCAGTCGTTGACGAGGAATTGGACTTTGACGGCCCTCGCCGTTTCTGCCGATCCGATTGTAACTATGAGCTCGACGAACCCCCATGGCTTAGTCAGCGTGCCATTGAAACCTTGTAGGTCTGATCCTACGTAGGGGGTGAGGTGATTGTCATTCAGTTGCATCGTTCTGAACAGTTGGGAGTACATGATGTCTACCGAACTTCCTTGATCGACCAATATCCGCCGCACGTCAAAATTGGCCATCCGAGCCCGGATGAGGAGGGGAATGTTGGCATTGGGTGCCCCACCGGGTAACTCCTCTCTGTAGAAGGAGATGGAGGATGAGTTGCCCTTGGCGTGGTCGAATGTAGAAGTCTTGCTGGCACTGGCTGAGATCAGCTCGTCAAATTTGCGTTTTACGGATCCCACGGTGAGCTTGCTGAATCCTCCACCCGATATGACCATGGCGGAAGGGAACATCTCCCATGCGCTGTGAGGGGAGGTGGTGTTCGGCGATTTTTCCCAGTCAGGGAGGTAGAAGTTTTCCGGCCTGGTGATGCTCATGGCTACTTGCATGGCGGGCGTATCTTCCGCCGGTTTTTCCTCGGTGACTGGTTTAGCTTCTCTAGCGGCCTCCTGCTTCTTCGCATATTGCTTTAAATGTCCCTCCCTGATTAATATTTCTATGGCATCTTTAGGTGGATGCAGTCCTCGGTGTTGTGCCCGTGGCCTTTGTGGAATCGGCAGAACTTCGATTCATCCATGTTAGGTCGCGCAGGCATGGTCTTTGGAAAACGGACTTTGCCCGTCTGAAATTCGGCGTTCGCGCACTCATTCTAGATGCACTCCCTTGAAGCATTCAGCAGGGTGTATTCTCGGAATTTGTCCGTAGGGGCCTTGTAATCCTTGGGGTCCTGGCCCTTGTCGTCTTTCTTTTTGTCTGTTCCTAGACGGGAATCGTCTTGGCGACCATTCTTGCTGGTTTCTTCTTGTCTAGAATTACGTACCGCATGAGTGGCCTCCTTTTCCTCATATTGTATGTATGCTTGGGCTTTGAGGAAGAACTCATCCAGAGTGGCCGGCGTTTCGATCCCGACGGCCTTGGCGAAGTCCGAGCATGGTCGGAGGCCTCTCTCGAGCAAGAATTTCTTCATATGGGCAGTGGTGGACACTTGCACGGCTTCCTTGTTGAATATTTCTATGTAAGCCCGCAGGGACTCGTCTTTTCCTTGGATGATGGCTTCCAAGGAGGCTTCTGACTTGGGGTGTCTCCGGGAGGCGGTGAAGTGTCTGGAAAAAAGTTTTCCGAGTACTTTCCATGAAGTGATCGATTCATCGGGCAAACTTTTATACCAAGTCATGGCTCCTTTGCGCAGGGTGGTAGGGAACAAATGACATTTGATGGCACCGGGCACCCCTCTGTAGTCGAGAAGGGCGTCGATGTTCTCTATGTGTTCGTCCGGATCGGTGGTCCTGTCGTATGTGCCCAGCGGAGGGGGTTTTTCAAGGCCGGTTGGCAAGGGATCCTCTAAGATTGCCTGGGATAGAGGACCATGGCACTCCTCTTCGTCGTTGCTGGCGGACGGAGAAAAAGATCGGCTCTGGCTACACCGGCGTCGCCTCCGGTTGTCGTCGTGTCTGGCTGGGGGGGATTTAGACTTCCTTCATGGCCGAGGAGATGGTGAACGGTGTCGGGAACGCTGGTCGCTTGACCCTTTCTTGGAAGATGGACCCGCATTCTCCCTGGGGCAGGGGGAACGAGGGCGTTTCTTGGTGACTATGTTGCGTCGAGAATGAGTTTTGTGATTGGGGGAGTTTTTGAGCGGCGCTTCTGTTTGAGGTCCCCGATCCGGTCACTTTGCTACTGTATGAGCGCATTGGACTGGGCAAGGGCAGCTAGAACAACGTTTATGGTCTGGTCTTGAGGAGTATGATCTTTGGAGAGGAAAGGGTTGCCCAGAATTTCTTTGTGGTTGTCCTTCCCGCTTGTATCTTCGAAACGATGAAATGGGTCATCTTGGAGATCTTTTGGAGAAGGGGATGCCGTGACACCGTCTCGAGGGACGGTGTTTCTAGAAGGGGGAACGACGGAGAGGTCGTTTTTCTTGAGTATTGCAGCATCTAATGAAGAGGGATCTTTGTTATTGCCGCCCATGAGTAATGATTTGATTAAAGCTTTGGTTCTTGGGTTCTTGCAGGAGGCAAGAAAGGATCAAGAAAGTGCAAGAAAAAGGAACGGGGGAGCTAGGATTCCCACAGACGGCACCACTGATTTTACCGAGCAGATCAGATGGTCAGCAACAATGAAGGCTTGAAGTTCCGAACGGTTGAGAGGAGAAAAAAAGGTTGTACCTGCAAGGCACTCCGATGCCAAAGTAAGTATGTGTTCCACAAGGTACAACAAAGTGAGGGAGTTTCGGGGTAAGAAAAGATTACCTTGCCCTCTGTATGGAGAGGGCTATTTATAAGATGTGGTATGCAACTTGGACTCCTCCTTCTGGGGTGGATAATTAGGTGACGCGTGAACTGATTGTTTACCGGGCACGAGGGTCCCTTGTGGTCGGCTGTCTTCGTGAGTATGCCCGGAGCGATCGGGCGAATCCTGATATGCGCGGTCTAAATTGTCTTGGGTCGAAGGCTGGGTTGGCCCAATTATGTTGATTGGGTCGGTGCAGAATAGATAGTTTTGTTAATTTGATTGATTTATGTTTTCCTACAATCGAATGCGTATTATCGTTTGCTTAATCCGTTAATCCGCTGATGTTATTAACCGTTTGCTTAATTCGGTGAAAAGAGAAACATAATTCTTATAATTTCTATCCCGCTTGTGGATTTTTGTTGTGATCAAATATGAATAGATTCCGTGTAGGACAGTGATATTATAGTAATCGATGATAGATAGGAACCGAAACAACAGCTTATTTTTAGAATCCCCCCAATTCGATTTTAGTTAGTAATAACTAAGAATCCTTGAGAGACGATATTCGAGTTTAATTGTCGCTGTACTACATTTTTGAAAAACTACTCGATGGGAAGAATGGGGGAAAGTATGTGCATTCGTGCAAGATTGGGCAATGCGAGCTAGACAGAATATGGGGATCCGACTGCATGAATGCCTCCCTAATTTTCATGGCAATGTATAATGCGGAATGAGAATAAAAGGGAACTCGAGAAAATAATGAATAGATAGAAAATCCGCAATGAGCTAGCAAGCGTAAGCAGAGAAACCCGGAATACTTCGCGTAAGGTGTCATCAATAGCATAGCGAGTCAGAAAGTCTAATCATCCGACATAAGCGTCCAAGCAACATCGTGAAAATAAATCACGAGTTAGAACGTGTGTTCGTACACGTTTCAAAACACCTGTAAGGAAATGATATAACAGACAAGCAACAGAAAATAACAATGATCGAAAGAGGTCGTTTCCCTCAAATAAAGTGAAACACGACACGTCCGCATCTATCAAAAGCGTCTCTCAAAGCCTTGCACAAGCTAGAAAAAGCTTTAGAAATAATAAGGAAATATGTACAATGATTAACTATGAGCAACGGAAAAGAATCGAGAAGCGTATGGCCTATGTACATGCAAACAAGCAAAATAGGCAAAAATGCACAGTGGTAACCGGTTACATGCCAGGAGGTATCCGATTACATCCCTGGAAATAAATTTTATAGGGAAAAGTAGGGCATGTAACCGGTTACGGCATATCAGGTAACCAGTTACATCAGTAACAGAAACAACAATTATAAGAAAAAAAACGCATGTAACCGGTTATGGCTGAAGGATAGAAAAACACTTAGAAAGGGGGGGTTTGAATAAGTGTGACTTTAAAAACTCTTAAGATAAAAACAATGAACACAATTATTTTTATCCTGGTTCATTGTTAACGAAACTACTCCAGTCCACTCCCTTAGAGTGATTTACCTCAACTGAGGATTTAATCCACTAATCAATTTGATTACAATGGTTTTCCACTTAGATAACCTCTAAGTCTTATAGAGTATACTAATCACAACCTGATCACTCTAGGAAATCACCACTTAGATAACCTCTAAGTCTTCTAGAGTCTACTGATCTAACTGATCACTCTAGGAACCTTTTACAATCAATGTAAAATAAAGATTACAAGAGTTTGAATTTCTTCTTAGAAAGCTATAATCACAACAATGATATTTCTCTTAAGTTCTAAGCTTAACACTCACAAAATATTACAAGAGTTTGTGAGGTTGAAGATGAAGTTCATGAGCTTTGATTTTGACAGCGCCTTTGGTATATTTCACAATAGTTGGTTCTACGCTTCTGATCAGAACTTCCATATTTATAGGCGTTTGAGAAGATGACCGTTGGGTTGCATTTAATGCATTGCGTGAATAGTACAACGCTGCATTTAATGTTTCACACTTTTGTCAACCACCTCGAGCCATGCTTTTGCTGCTTTTACTGACTTTGCCTTTTGTAGCTTCTAACGTTCCTTTTGTCAGTCAGAGATTAGACTTAATAGCCTGTCATCTTGTACTTGCTTTTGATCTCAGATTTGTGAATACAACGTTTGAATATCAGAGTCTATCAGCTTGGTGCAGAGCATCTTCTTGTCTTCTGACCTTGAAGTGCTTCAATGTGATACCATTCAGAACATCAGTGCTTCTGCTTCTGACTTCATGTTCTTCTGATGCTTCATAGACCATGTTCTAATTCTGCTTGAACATCTTCTGATGTCTTGCCAGAGCATGTTCGTATGTAGCCATCCAGAACCTTCTGAGTCAGTGCTTCTGAGTGCTGAATTGTGCATACTTTTTATATATTTCCTGAAATGGAAAATGCAAAGGATTAGAGTACTAGACAAAAATATCAGAGCATGAATGTATCAAAACATTCTTGAGAAAGAAAATGTATCAGAGTATTCAAAAGAGAATATATCAGAGCATTCTACGAATGAATATCAGATTATTCTTCTTCTTGCTTCTGGTCTTGAAGCTTCACAGCACTAAGCTTGCTTCAATTTTCCAAGAGCATGCTTCTCTATAGAATTGCTTTTCCCCATGTATTTGCTTCTCATGTTGAGCTTTTTCAGAATATCTTCAATCCTGCAAAAAATCTCAAAGACATAGAACTTGCAAATAATGTTAGGAAATGTTGAGACTTAATCCCAGCAACTGATATAATAAATCAAATCAATTATCATGTTTCTCCCCCTTTTTGTCATAACATCAAAAAGCATTAAAAGATTCAGATGATAAAAGACACATATGGTAAAGAAGATAATGATTTCATTGATCAAAAATATATCAGAAGTACGAAAGATATAGAAACAGATGCAAGAAACAGATGCATAAAACAAGAAAACAATTAAGACCAAGACAAACTACGACGGGCCAAGCCTATTAGCTAACATGGCCAGAAGGTTTTTAATCTCAGTAGAGTCTTCTGTATGCGTCTTCATGAATCATCTGAACTCATTATGAGTATCCTCATGCTTGTCCAAACGAGAAGCTAGATCAGCTTGATTCTATTGAAGAGCCTTCATGGTGTTTATCAAAACAGAAGGTCCAGCAGAAGAAGCTTCAAAGCTATTATCCATGCCAGGAGGATTCTCAACATGTGCATCGACCATGAGAACATCAGCTTGATTTTCCTGAACAGGAGATTTCTCAGCAGAATGAGTCTCAGCATCTTGATTCTCAGTATCATCTTTTGATTCAAAAGCATCTTCAGCATACACAGGAGTAGGGATTTCAACATCTGGATTCTCTAGAGCCAAAAGAATGTCAGCCAGATTCTGTGGAGGTGTTGGAGCAGCTGGTTCTGATGGATATTCAACACTTGGATATACCATATCTGGTGCTTTATTAGAGGGATTCTCCCTAAGCCAATTGAATATAGACTGAAAGTCTCCGGTCAAAACATTGTAGTGAGGCTTCCACACGACCATAGCAAGAGGATGCACTTCTTCAAGCTCATCAACCAGTTCTTTCTCTTCAAGAGATTTCTAGCTCTTGATGGGAAAGAAATAGCTATCTTCAAAATCCCTTAGAAAGCCAGAAGGACCAGGAGCTTCTGCTTCACAACTTTCTAAAGCTTCAGAAGGTCAGAATTAAGATCCCTTCTGAAAGCTCTCCAGAGACTCCTAGTAGCAACATAATCCGTCCTGGCATTATGTGCAACCTTCAAGGCATCTAATCCTGCCTATACCTTCAGCTTTAGAAATTCAAAACTTACACCAACAGATAGTTTAGGGTTATGGGTTTTGAATTTGGTGGTTGAAGAGTCTGGGTTAAGAATGAAGTAGGGTTCAGGTTCTCTATCAAGAGAAAGCAATGATTCTGCTTCATCCTCAGTATCCAAGACTACAAAAGCGGGTTCAGGACGAGGTTTAGGTTTGTATTTACAATCACGCAAGAGGTTGTTAAAGGAATCTTCATCAAAAGATTCAGAAGCAGCAGTATTATTGACCTCAGGATTGACTACAGGAGGGGAGTTGGAATGAGGAGGAGGTTGAGAAAGAGGGATAGAGGTGTGAGGAGGAAATATGGTTTGAAGGGGTAAGATATCTAGGATAGGGTTAGAAACGGGATGGTCAGAAATAAGATTAGGCATAGTGCCTTGAGTCTTGGATGAAGGAGGAGGGGTGAGAACTTGGGTGGTTGGAGGTGATGAGGCTTTTTCTGGTTGAGAGAGGGGGGAACTTCTGTTGGTACAAATTTTAAATTTAAAACAGATACAGATGAGGTTCAGAAATGTGAATACCTGAAGATCTCTTCTTGAGATGCCTCAGATTCATCTCCTACAACCTTCCTCTTCTTCTGAGTCACTAATTTCTGCTTTCCTTCAAAAATTGCCTTCTTCTTTGCTTCTGCCTTATTTTCCTCTTCTTCTTTCTTCTTTTCTCCTTCAGCAGCCTTCTTCTCAGTTATCATTTCTTCTTTCTTTTCTTCTTCTTTCTTTTTTTTTCTTCTTATCTTTCTTCTTTTTCTTTTTCTTTTCAGCGTCCTTCTCATCATCCTTCTTATCATTCTTTTTCTGCTTCTTCTTTTCAACAACATCTTCTTTCTTTTTATTTTCCTTTTCTACTTCAGCTTCTTTCTTTTCTTCATCAGCCTTCTCTTCATTTCTCTTCTCCTCACTGATAGAAGGAAGATCTAGCTTTCGCTTGGTTCTTCTTTCTTGATGGGAAGCAACTTCTGGAAAGACTTCTAACACTCCATCCTTGGTAGACGGAAGCTTCTGCTTGCTTATCCTAATAGGAGTATCTACAAAACCATCTTGTTTGAGAATATTAAGGTAATGAACCTTAACTTCTAGTTGTTCATTGAGAAAGAACATCTCAAAATCAGCAAGAACTGGACCTCTTCTATTTCTAACATTTGGATCTGCTTGAGGAGTAGTACCATTAGCTTGAATTAGGCCCATTGTCCTCAAGGTAAGGGCGTTCAGAGTACTCCCAATGATTGTGTAAGGATCATTGATTACTCCAGCTTTTTCCAACTCTTCAACCATCTTGGTTTGAACCAGAAGATTGGTGATGATCCTCCCAAAAGGAATAACATTCCTCTTATGCTTCATTCTATTTCATCTCTAGAATCCTTTACAGCATTCCACATGTGATTGAAAATGATGTAAGGAATATCCACCTTCTTCTGTGTACCAAGGCAATACAGGATGTATTGTTGGTCTCTGTTGATGAAGTTAGAAGAACTAGTTGATTTACGATGATAGAAACAGCCCAGAAGAATCTTAGTCCATATCTTGTATATCTCCTTCAGATCCTTAACTTCTTTGGATTTCTTCCCATCAGTGAAGATTTCAGAATAGACAGCATCCCAATTGGTTCTTGGAGTTGCTTCAGTCTCACCTTCAGCGTTCATCAAATCAAACAGCATTCTCAATGTGTTTTCAGTGATGGGAAAGAATCGTCCATGAACAAAAGAGACGATGGCTTTAGGGATAACAAATGCATGAATCCAGAAATCCTTCACTAAGTCTGGATAGACTAGTCCACAGAATTCAAGGAACAAAGACGACCATCCTTGAAATACCAAGTTATCTTTGATATGAATTTAATGTTGTTCCAGATTATCAACATCCACCATCAATTCCCAAATGACTTCCAATTGATCCAGTGGAATTGAACATGTGACCTTGGGAATGAATTGTTGCTCTTGATCTTGTTGTTGTTGTTGCTGAGACGAAGAACCAGCATTTTGAGATGAAGACGAAGCCATTGACACTTTTCAGAGATTTCTAGGTTTCTTTTTAGGGTTTAAGAAAAGAGAGAATAGGTTGCAGAAATGCATAAACAAGAGAGAGAATGAATGTGTGAAAAGAGAAAATGATATGATGAGGGCGGTTAAATAGACACGGATTTGAAAAACAAATGCAATTAAATTCTGAGAATGAACAGTTACAGAATGCAGAAGATCAAATGCATTTAATGTTGAGTGACATTAGGGTAAAACTTGATATTTGAAATGATTTGCACAGTTACCTAGGGCGGCGTCTCATCAACTGCACGCATGCTTATCCAATTAGAGTGAACACGTGTTCATCTTTTGGAGTAGCTGGTGAGAGCTGTTTTGTTTTAAAAGAGATTATGAATCAACTTACACATTTGAAACGTTAGTAATAACAGAATCAGAATATCTAACTGATCAACAATTAGAACTTCTTATAAAAGAAATAAATGATCATTTCAAATCTAATCCATATATCAGAACTTCTCATCCTTTCATTCTGGGCATAAATCCATACTGATATTCTTCAGAATGAACTTAAACCTATCTTCAGCAAGGGGTTTTGTAAAGATATCAGCCCATTGATGGTCTGTATCAACAAAGTTTAAAGATAGAACACCCTTTTGAACATAGTCCCTAATGAAATGATGTTTAATATCAATATGTATAGCTTTGGAATGTAAGATTGGATTATTAGATAAACAAATAGATGAAGTATTATCACAGAAGATAGGAATGTTACTCTCATATATCTGATAATCTTCTAGCTGACTCTTCATCTAGAGCATCTGTGTACTACATCCAGCAGCAGCAACATATTCTGCTTCTGTTGTAGATAGGGCAATTGTAGCTTGCTTCTTGATGTACCAGGAGATCAGGTGACTTCCAAGAAATTGACAACTTCCAGAAGTACTTTTCCTTTCAACTCTATCTCTAGCGTAATCAGCATCACAAAATCCTACTAAGTTGTATTCTTCAGATCTTCTTTAGACTAAACCAACATTAGTAGTACCTTTCAGATACCTCAGAATTCTCTTAACAGCTGTTAAGTAAGATTCTCTAGGATCTGATTGGAATCTTGCACACAGACAAACACTGAATAAAATATCAGGTCTAGAAGCAGTAAGATATAGAAGAGATCCAATCATACCTCTGTAGAGCTTCTGATCTACCTTCTTACTTACCTCATCCTTACCTAGAACACACGTTGGATGCATAGGAGTATTTGCTTCTTAGCTTTCTGAAAGATTAAACTTCTTCAGAAGTTCTTTCATATACTTGGTCTGATGAACATAAGTTCCATCAGAAGTTTGATTGATCTGGATCCCAAGGAAGTACTTGAGTTCTCCCATCATGCTCATTTCAAACTCAGCCTGCATAGACTTAGCAAACTCCTTTCCAAGTGTAGCATTATAGGTTCCAAAGATAATATCATCAACATATATTTGGAAAATTAAAATATCCTTTTTAAAGGTTTTACAGAGGAGAGTAGTATCCACTTGTCCTCTAGTGAAACCATTATCTAGAAGGAAAGAACTTAATCTTTCATACCAAGCTCTAGGAGCTTGCTTCAGGCCATATAATGATTTCTTTAATTTGAAAACATGTTCTAGAGACTTAGAGTCTTCAAAACCAGGAGGTTGGTGGACATAGACTTCCTCATCTATATAACCATTTAAGAAGGCACTCTTAACATCCATCTGATACAAAGTGATGTTATGTTGAGTGGCAAAAGAAATTAATAAGCGAATAGATTCTAACCTGGCAAGTGGTGCAAAGGCTTCAGTATAGTCAATACCTTCTTGCTGACTATAGCCCTGAGCAACCAGTCTGGCTTTGTTTCTTACAACTTCTCCTTTTTCGCTTAGCTTGTTTCTCAAGACCCACTTAGTTCCAATGATGTTGAATCCTTTTGGTCTTGGAACAAGATCCCATACGTCAATCCTTGTAAACTGATTGAGTTCTTCTTGCATGGCAATTATCCAGTCAGCATCCTCCAGAGCTTGATCAACAGAAGTTGGCTCAATAAGAGATACTAGACCAAATTGACATTCTGCATTGTTCTTAAGGAATGCCCTTGTTCTGATAGGATCTTCTTTCTTCCCAATGATAACATCTTTTGAGTGAGCAGAGTTGAGTCTAGAAGATCTTCTGATAGTTGGCTCTTCTGAAATTATGAGATTCTCTAATGAAGCAGCAACTTGATCTTCTGAAACTTTGCTTCTGGGTTCTTCAGCGTCTGAGTTAGAGATTTCAATATCTACAAAATTCTCAAACTGCTTTGGCTTTTCAAGACCAAGCTTATCATCAAATCTGATATTGATTGATTCTTCAACAATCAATGTTTCAGTATTGTATACTCTGTAGCCTTTTGAGCGTTCAGAATATCCAAGAAGGAAACACCTTTGTGCCTTAGAATCAAACTTATGCAGATGACCTTTAGTGTTCAGAATATAACATACTGATAAGTGCTTTATTCATGCTAAAATGACTTATCTTACTTATTTAACATATTTCTCACATAAAATCCCTCAACTATTGAATAAAGTATCATTGTGCAAAATTACTTGGTTTAGTTTGCATTTGTGCAGGTTATAGTATTAAAGCAAAAACCAGAAAACAGGACTTTCGCTGCAGCGAACTATATTTCGCTGTAGCGAACTCCAGGCATGCAAAGGCAAAAGTCCAGAAAATAGGTCATTCGCTGCAGCGAAAGGTAGCGAATGGTAGGGAAGGCCCGATTCGCTGCAGCGAACCTTATTTCGCTGTAGCGAACGAAGTCAGAATCAAACCTTCCAGTTTTGCTAGCAGCGAGCAGAAGCGAAGTACATTCGCTGCAGCGAACCATATTTCGCTGTAGCGAACTTTGGCGGTTTCTAGAAGATTTGAATTTCTTAAAGCTGAAGAAAACTTTCGCTGCAGCGAAATACCCTTCGCGTAGCGAACTCTGGCGGTTCAACAAAGACTTAACAATGAAGCAAGGCATTCGCTGCAGCGAACTTCTGTTCGCGTAGCGAACTCAGGCGGCCAGAACAGCTATAAAAAGAGCAGAAACCAGTTCAGAAGGGATATTCACTTTTTTATCTTGTAATACTGATATAATAGAAGTAGGAAAAGAGGTTTTTAGGTAGAGAGAGGTGGATACACATCAAGAGTCGGGAAATCGTCGTTGATGTCTTTCCAACTCAAATCTTCCATTGAGCTTCCAACTACCATGAGTAGCTAAATCCCTCTCTTGTTGGGATTGGTTGTAATTCACCGAAACAGTATGTATTTTCTTTAATCATGGCGTTATATATAATTTATGTTTGAATCATTATCGTTGTTATCTTCGTTTTACCGTTTATTTCATGGATTGAATTGATATTGAAAAATACGATTCTAATCTCGATCCAAGATAACAACTATTAAACTCTAAATGCTAGACATAGATTTAGGTTTAATATTCACTTCAAGTATTGAAACTTAATGCTACCGTATCGTTTAATAGGCTGAGAAATCGTCGATTAAACCATAAGGTAGAAATCTCAACAAACGTTTAGACATGAACTTTGTTGTGAGCAATACGTGATGATATTGAAACAAGCATACATTATGTATAACTGATCTAAGATTTACATATTGAATTGGTGGATGAAAACCAATTCCCAACAAGTCTTTTCCTCTGAAACCTATCTTTCGTTATTTACGCATTTTTACTTTCCGTAACTTCCAACCAAACAAACTTGAAACTCTATGCTTAGAATTATAGAAATTGATGAACGGTTTTGATATCGCTCCAATCCCTGTGGATACGATAATACAAAATACTTATATTTGACTTGTACTTTCTATAACATCAAATTGGCGCCGTTGCCGGGGATTGGCGTTTAAGATATTAAAACATCGCAATCGTTTCTATACTTTTAAGCTTTGTGAATCTGTTTATATATTGTATATATTTTTCTGTTTTTCGCAACTTTTGCTCAAGTGTTTGGATAGGTGAAAGAAATTTTGTTTATGCTTCGAGGCAAAAGTTCAAAAGAACAACTTCTTTTTGATCCCGAGATCGAAAGAACAATCCGAAAGAACAAAAGGCAAACAAAGAGGAAAAAACAACTATCCAAACAGAAAAACCAAAAGAAAGGAGCTTCTACATCAAATACTTCCTCAAATCATCCTATCAAAGAGACAATGGCCGAAGAAAACCATGTGGAACCACCCTGCGAAAGCAGCCCAAGACGGTTCGCTCATCTCACCAATAACCCAGCCGCACGACGAGCTGAGATGAAAACAGGTATGCTACAAATTATGTACGCTAACCCTTTTTCAGGTTTGGACCATGAAGATCCATACACCCACCTCACCAAATTCTATGAGATCGCTGGTACATTGGGAACACCGACAGCCGAAGAAGAAGCCGTGTTCATAAGACTATTTCCGCACTCGTTGATTGGGAAAGCAAAGGAATGGTATCTCGATCAATCAACAGAAACCATGACAAATTGGAACGTTTTGGAGAAAAAATTTCTTAGCAGGTTTTTCTCACATAATCGATTCATGGACGCGAAAACAGCCATCGCCACATTTACTCAAGCCGCAAATGAAACATTATGTGAAGCATGGGAACGTTATAAATCCATGCTAAGAAAGTGTCCAAATCATGGTTTTGATAACCTCTCACAAATCCACATCTTCCGTAATGGATTGCTACCTCAACCGAAACTCTTACTCGACGCAACAGCTGGTGGCTCGTTATTAGCAAAAAGCGCAGAAGAAGCAGCGGCTATTATCAACAAAATGGCTCTCACGGACCACCAAGTGCAACACAATCGAGGTAACGTGCAAAAGAAAGCTGGAATTTTGCAATTAGGCACAAATGACGCAATCCTGGCCCAAAATAAACTGCTCACTCAAACTGTGGAAGAATTAACAAAACAATTATCCAAGCTACCTCAACAACTCAAAGAAATGCACGGTTCGTCAAGCACATCACAACAAGTAGCTGTTTGTGAGTTATGCACAGGGGATCACCAAACTGGTTTTTGCCCTCCACTCAATGAAGAAGTGAACTATCTTGGAAATCAACAACAAAGGCAAACTCCATACCAAAATAACCAAGGTTATCCGTACAACAACAACACAAGCTATGGCCAAAACAGATCAAATCAATACCAAAGTTACACGCATTCAGACAAGCTTTCAAAGATAGAGGATACCTTGAATCAATTTATGCAACTGTCCATGGCAAACCAGAAAAACACCGATGCATCAATAAGAAATCTTGAAACGCAAGTTGGACAAATTGCAAAGCAACTAAGTGATCAACAAGGAGGTACGTTCACCGCATCTACTCAAACCAATCCAAAAGAGAATTGCAATTCAATCACAACAATAAAAGTAGAAGTGGTAGAAAATAAAGTTGGGGAGAGTGAAAAAGAAAAGATGGTGGTGACGGAAAATCAAGAAGAAAACAATGAAAAGAAGGATGAAGCAAAGGCGACCGATCCTGGACAAGTTACCTTACCAGTTACCATTGGAAATATCTATTTTGATAATGCTTTAGTTGATCTTGGATCAAGCGTCAATCTTCTTCCATTATCCATCATGAGAAAGATTGAAGATCTTCATTTGAGCCCTACGACAATGAAATTACAACTTGCTGACAAGTCAACCACAAAACCAATTGGCGTGATGAAAGACGTAAAGATCAAATTGGAGAGTTTTCAATGTTCAACTGACTTTGTGGTAATAAGCATGAACGATAATGAAGACGGCCCTCCAATCTTAGGTCGTCCCTTCATAAAATTGGCAAGAATGATGATTGACGTGGACGAAAGGAAAATGAAGGTAAGGCACAAAGATGGAGAAATCAATTTCACATTGTTTCAACACAAGGAGGATGATTATTCCAAAGATAAAGCTCCTGATGAATTAGGCTTGGAAGCATTAAAAGAAATGGACAAGAAAGAAAGGCCAAAGGATGGTGGCAAGGACGTTTTGACGAATTCATACAAACCACCGTAAGTTTATTTGAAACAGGCGTCGAGCTAATGACGTTAAACAAGCACTTATTGGGAGGTAACCCAACTTTTCATTGCTTTCATTTCCTTTATGCATAATTAATAGATTAGTAGGAAGAGAATGGCATGACATAGCACAAAGAAAATTCTGCAGAAAATAGAATTATGCAGAGTTCGCTACACGAAGCCCTGCTTCGCTGCAGCGAACGCAGCAAGTTCAGAAAAAATCTTTTCCAATCATGCCATCTTCTTCATTTTGATTTCTGTGTGTTTTCACTTTTGAGCTATAGATGACTTATGACCAATTCATGATGCTTGTTGTCCTCTAACAATGAATTGAAAGAAGAAGCATAGAGTGGAAAATCAATTTCACATAAACCAAAAGAACAAGGTTAAGGACATGAGTTGAAAAGATTGCACTATCCAAGGTACATGTTTAAATGCTTTCTTAGAATTTAGCATATACATGACATGAGTAGGCTGCATAAAACCAGTTCATTCAAACCTATGCCATGACATGTTTTCATATGAATCACTTAGTTCTAAACCATAAATAGTGAGGTAACCTTCCATTGTTCACCATATGTTAAGGAGACTGACAAATTCTTGTTTTAACTCGTTTGATTCATGCTTAATCCTGCATTCATGTTGATAATTGTAAAAGACATAGAAGGGATCAAGGCAATTTCTTGAACTTGAGCATAACTACTAAAACCAAATATAGCCTCAATGTCCTTGAAAGAGAGTGATCATTTGCAACCATTTTTGAGCCTTATAATACAAATCTATCATGGTGAACTAAACAAAATGCATTAAGTAAACCACTTAATGAATTTTGTTCTATCTCTCGGAAAAACATAAAAGTTCACATATGATAGATTCCACCTTTTCTTGAAAGAAACCTTGACAACAAAGAACATCCTGTGATAACTCAAAAGGGAGCATTCAAAAGAGAAATAAGGTTTTATTCAAAAGTGAAAAGAAAAAGAAAGTATCCTCTTCCAAAAAGAAAGAAAAATATGAATTCAAAAGAATCAAAAATAAAAGAAAAAAGAAAGAAAAGGAAAAGGAAGAGGAACATGATTATCAAAAAGAAAAAGAATTGAACAAGATGAGCAATGAGTGTAAAAGAAGAAATATGTATGAATGCTCCTCAATACCATTTTTTCATTAGCCTTAAGAATGACACCTCATTACAACCATGAAAGTCCTTGTGATCTATGTTTTTGCATATCAATATATCTTGCTTGGATGAATGTATGAATTTAAATCAAGATGTTAGCAAGATTTGTCATGTGAGAGATCAAAAATACTTCATCATTTTCACTTATACAAAAAGTGTGGTAAGTGTGATTCATGATTAACATGTTTAGTGCTTTGGATTGATTGACATGGTTTTTATGTGGAAGACTTGTTTCATGAATATGTCTAAGTACTAAAGGAAGTCATAAAAACATTTATCCTTGGATGTTCAAACTTCAAAGAGCCATGTGCCTCCTATACTTCATTGAGAAATTTGGTTAATCATGTGAAGGTGATTTAGAAACTCTTGCTTTTGTTTTTACTTTGATTGAGGACAAGCAAAGATTCAAGTTGGGGAGAGTTTGATAAGTGCTTTATTCATGCTAAAATGACTTATTATAACATAGCACTTATCTTACTTATTTAACATATTTCTCACATAAAATCCCTCAACTATTGAATAAAGTATCATTGTGCAAAATTACTTGGTTTAGTTTGCATTTGTGCAGGTTATAGTATTAAAGCAAAAACCAGAAAACAGGACTTTTGCTGCAGCGAACTATATTTCGCTGTAGCGAACTCCAGGCATGCAAAGGCAAAAGTCCAGAAAACAGGTCATTCGCTGCAGCGAAAGGTAGCGAATGGTAGCGAAGGCCCGATTCGCTGCAGCGAACCTTATTTCGCTGTAGCGAACGAAGTCAGAATCAAACCTTCCAGTTTTGCTAGAAGCGAGCAGAAGCGAAGTACATTCGCTGCAGCGAACCATATTTCGCTGTAGCGAACTTTGGCGGTTTCTAGAAGATTTGAATTTCTTAAAGCTGAAGAAAACTTTCGCTGCAGCGAAATACCCTTCGTGTAGCGAACTCTGGCGGTTCAACAAAGACTTAACAATGATGCAAGGCATTCGCTGCAGCGAACTTCTGTTCGCGTAGCGAACTCAGGCGGCCAGAATAGCTATAAAAAGAGCAGAAACCAGTTCAGAAGGGATATTCACTTTTTTATCTTGTAATACTGATATAATAGAAGTAGGAATAGAGGTTTTTAGGGAGAGGGAGCTGGAGATACATCGAGAGTCGGGAAATGGTCATTGATGTCGTTCCAACTCAAATCATCCATTGTTCTTCAAACTACCATGAGTAGCTAAATCCCTCTCTTGTTGGGATTGGTCGTAGTTCACCAAAACAGTATGTATTTTCTTTAATCATGGCGTTATATATAATATATGTTTGAATCATTATCGTTGTTATCTTCGTTTTACCGTTTATTTCATGGATTGAATTGATATTGACAAATACGATTCTAATCTTGATCCAAGATAACAACTATTAAACTCTAAATGCTAGACATAGATTTAGGTTTAATATTCACTTCAAGTATTGAAACTTAATGCTACCGTATCGTTTAATAGGCTGAGAAATCGTCGATTAAACCATAAGGTAGAATTCTCAACAAACGTTTAGACATGAACTTTGTTGTGAGCAATACGTGATGATATTGAAACAAGCATACATTATGTATAACTGATCTAAGATTTACATATTGAATCGGTGGATGAAAACCAATTCCCAACAAGTCTTTTCCTCTGAAACTTATCTTTCGTTATTTACGCACTTTTACTTTCCGTAACTTTAACCAAACAAATCTTGAAACTTATGCTTAGAGATATAGAAACTGTTGAACGGTTTTGATATCGCTCCAATCCCGGTGGATACGATAATATAAAATACTTACATTTGACTTGTACGTTCTACAACATCACATACACATCCAAATGGATGGAAATAAGAAATGTTGGGCTTTTTGTTCTTCCACAATTCATAAGGAGTCTTATTTAGAATAGGTTTTATGGAGATTCTATTCTGAATATAACATGCAGTGTTGATTGCTTCTACCCAAAATTGCTTAGCCATATTGGTTTCGTTGATCATGGTTCTGGCCATTTCTTGTAGAGTCCTATTCTTTCGCTCTACAACTCCATTTTGCTTTGGAGTTCTAGGGCAAGAGAAATCATGGGAAATACCATTTTCTTTGAAATAAATCTCAAAGAATCTGTTCTCAAATTCGCCACCATGATCACTTATGACCTTTATGATTTTACACTCTTTCTCAGATTGGATCTGAGTGCAGAAGTCAAAGAACACTGTATGAGACTCATCCTTGTGTTTCAAGAACTTTATCCATGTCCATCTACTATAGTCGTCTATGATGACTAATCCATATTTCTTGCCTCTGACAGATGCTATTTTGACTGGGCCAAACAGATCAATATGCAGAAGTTCTAGCGGCCTAGAGGAAGAGACAACATTCTTAGACTTGAATGCAGGTTTGGAAAACTTCCCTTTCTGACATGCTTCACAAAGAGCATCTGATTTATATTTCAGATTAGGGGGAGCTTTGACCAGATTAAGTTTGTTAATCTGGGAAATCTTTCTCAAACTAGCATGGCCTAATCTTCTGTGCCAGACCCATTTCTCTTCACTAACAGACATAAGACAAGTTACCTTCTGATTCTTAAGATCTTGAAGATCAATCTTGTAAATGTTGTTCTTTCTCTTGCCTGTAAATAGGATTGAGCCATCCTTCTGACTTACAGCTTTACAAGACTTTTATTGAAGATTATGTCATAACTATTGTCACTTAATTGACTTATGGACAATAATTTATGAGCTAATCCATCTACTAGCAGAAAATTAGTTATGGAAGGAGAGTTACCAATGCTTATGGTTCCAGAGCCAATAATTTTGCCCTTCTGGTTCCCTCCAAACTTAACTTCTCCAGCAGATTTAAGCACCAGGTCTTGGAACATAGACCTTTTTCCAGTCATGTGCCGCGAGCACCCAGAGTCCAGGTACCATGACATGTTTTGCTTTGTCTTCTTGGCTGACAAGGATATCTGAAACAGAAATTATCTTCTCCTTAGGTACCCACATTTTCTTGGGTCCTTTATTGTTAGTTCTCCTCAAGTTTTGATTGAATTTGGGATTAGCATGAAAATTAACAGGAGGTACAGCATGATATTCCTTATTCTGAGCAACATGATATTTTCTAGTATGTGTCACATGCTTCTTAGTGTGTGTAATGTGAAAACTCTTAGCATGTGATGTGAGCCTAATATCATGGGAGTGGCCATACTTGAATTGATCATACAAGGGTTTGTATGTGATTTTCATATCATCTACAGATTCAAGTTTGTATGGGGATTCACCCTCATAGCCTATGCCAACTCTCTTGTTTCCACTAACTGCATATATCATAGAGGCAAGTTGACTTCTTCCAATACCTCTAGATAAGAACTTCCTGAAACTCAAGTAATATTCCTTAAGAATATTGTTCATGCTTGGAATAGACTTTTCTGAACTAGAATATGACTCAGCATCTTTGGATAGTTTTAAAACTTTTTCTTTGAGTTCAGAATTTTCTAATTCAAGCTTCTTAGTTTCAGATGCAAAGAGGTTTCTCAGCTTTTTGTATTTGATACTAAGCTTAGCCTTGATTTCCAGAATTTCAGTTAGGCTGGAAACTAGCTCATCTCTAGTAAGTTCAGAAAATACCTCTTCAGAATCTGAGTCTGATTCTGATGTAGATTCTGATCCATTATCAACAGTGGCCATGAGCGCAATGTTTGCCTGCTCGTCTTCAGAGTCTGATTCTGATTCTGATGAATCTGAATCATCCCAAGTTGCCATAAGGCCTTTCTTCTTTTGAAACTTCTTCTTGGGCTTTTCCCTCTGAAGCTTTGGACACTCATTCTTGTAATGTCTTGGCTCCTTGCATTCAAAGCACGTGCCCTTCTTTTTGTCAGATCTTCTGAGTCCAGAAGATTCTCCTCTTTCAGGCGTTTTGGAACTTCTGAAGTTCTTGAACTTCCTCTGTTTGATCTTCCAGAGTTGATTTACTCTTATGGAGATCATAGAGAGTTCATCTCCTTCTTCTTCTGATTCTGACTCTTCAGAATCTTCTTCTTCCGCCTGAAAAGCGTTAGTGCATTTTTTATTCAAAGATTTTAAAGCAATAGACGTACCTTTCTTCTGAGGTTCATTAGCATCTAGCTCTATTTCATGACTCCTCAATGCGCTGATCAACTCTTTAAGAGAGACTTCATTCAGATTCTTAGCAATCTTGAATGCACTCACCATTGGGCCCCATCTTCTGGGCAAGCTTCTGATGATCTTCTTGACATGATCAGCCTTTGTGTATCCCTTGTAAAGTACTCTTAATCCAGCAGTCAGAGTCTGGAATCTTGAGAACATTGCTTCAATGTTTTCATCTTCCTCCATCTTGAAAGCTTCATACTTATGGATTAAGGCAAGAGCTTTGGTTTCCTTGACTTGGGCATTGCCTTCATGAGTCATCTTCAACGATTCAAAGATGTCATGAGCAGTTTCTCTGTTTGTTATTTTCTCATATTCAGCGTGAGAAATAACATTAAGCAGAATAGTCCTTGACTTGTGAGGATTCTTGAATTGTTTCTTTTGGTCATCACTCATTTCTTGTCTTGACATATTTACTCCACGAGCATTTACTGGATGTCTGTAACCATCCAAGACTAGATCCCATAAGTCACCATCTTGACCAAGAAAGTAACTTTCAAGTCTATCTTTCCAGTATTCAAAGTTTTCACCATCAAATACTGGTGGTCTAGAATATCCATTGAAACCATTTCCATTGCTGTTTTGATCATTAGAAACAGGTGTAGCAGTTGATAGATGTTTCAACCATATTGACTTTGTGTTTTTCTCCCTGAATCTTTTATCTAACACGGTTAAGTGCTTGCACCTAGAACCGGCGCTCTGATGCCAATTGAAGGATAGAAAAACACTTAGAAAGGGGGGTTTGAATAAGTGTGACTATAAAAACTCTTATGATAAAAACAATGAACACAATTATTTTTATCCAGGTTCGTTGTTAACGAAACTACTCCAGTCCACCCCCTTAGAGTGATTTACCTCAACTGAGGATTTAATCCACTAATCAATCTGAATACAATGGTTTTCCACTTAGATAACCTCTAAGTCTTCTAGAGTATACTGATCACAACCTGATCACTCTAGGAAATTACGACTTAGATAACCTCTAAGTCTTCTAGAGTCTACTGATCTAACAGATCACTCTAGGAACCTTTTACAATCAATGTAAAATAAAGATTACAAGAGTTTGAATTGCTTCTTAGAAAGCTATAATCACAATAGTGATATTTCTCTTAAGTTCTAAGCTTAACACTCACTAAGTATTACAAGAGTTTGTGAGGTTGAAGATGAAGTTCGTGAGCTTTGATTTTGACAGCGCTTTGGTATATTTCACAATAGTTTGTTCTACGGTTTTGATCAAAACTTCCATATTTATAGGCGTTTGAGAAGATGACCGTTGGGTTGCATTTAATGCATTGCGTGAATAGTACAAAGCTGCATTTAATGTTTCACACTTTTGTCAACTACCTCGAGCCATGCTTTTGCTGCTTTTACTGAGTTTGCCTGTTGTAGCTTCTAACGTTCCTTTTGTCAGTCAGAGATTAGACTTAATAGCCTGTCATCTTGTACTTGCTTCTGATCTCAGATTTGTGAATACAACGTTTGAATATCAGAGTCAATCAGCTTGGTGCAGAGCATCTTCTTGTCTTCTGACCTTGAAGTGCTTGAGCGTGATACCATTCAGAACATCACTGCTTCTGCTTCTGACTTCATGTTCTTCTGATGCTTCATAGACCATGTTCTGATTCTGCTTGACGATCTTCTGATGTCTTGCCAGACCATGTTCTGATGTAGCCATCCAGAACCTTCTGATTCAGTGCTTCTGAGCGCTGAATTGTGCATACTCTTTATATATTTCCTGAAATGGAAAATGCAAAGGATTAGAGTACCACATTGTCTTATACAAAATTCATATATATTGTTATCATCAAAACAAGAATATTGATCAGAACAAATCTTGTTCTAATAATGGCATAGCAGGTAACCGGTTACATCAGTAACAAAAACAACAATTATAGGCAAAAAAGCGCATGTAACCGGTTACGACATAGCAGGTAATTAGTTACATCAGGGTCAGAAACAAAAAAAACAGCAAAATCAGCATGTAAAGACTATCCACTCATGTACCAAACCAATGACATTGCCAAGCACAAATTTACACACATTAACACAGAGTTATAGGCATCAAATCTCATGTCATCAACATCAATTATCAAGCTACAAATTCATGTAAGCATTAACACAAACACTTAAGGCACAAAGTATGTAACAACATTAGATCTAACAATTGAACTATATTATTATCGATGAATATTAGATCTAACACATCAAACCAAAATTTAATCATCAGCAACAAGAATTATCAACAATCTCAATTAGATTTAACAATATACATCATGCTATCATCAACAATTAAGCACTTGATTTGAGATCCGAACGAAGATTCGAATGAAACGCGAACATGAACACGAACACGAATCGAAGATGAGAGTGCGAATCCAGAAGAGGAGAGGAATGAGAGTGGTGATCGAAACTAGAGGAGAGTGATGAAGATAAAAAAATCCGGAGAAATCAACCTTCGCGTTCTTCGCGTTCTTGATGAAGTTATTGAAGAATTTGAGAGAATAAGTGAATTTGATCTTTGAGGAAAAGAGAGAGTGTTTTAATTTGTTTTTTTGGTGAAAGAAATTATGAGAACCTCCTCCTTTGAAAAAATGAGAGTAAAAGAATATATAGAGTGGCCAAATATGCGCAATTCCCAAATTGCCCTTTATAAGCGCGTTTCACAAACGAACTCCGACGCTCTTGAATTTTCCTGGAATTTTCGGTACAGAATGAGCATTCGGGCCAAACACGAAAAATGTCGGGAACGTCGAGACGAAGGAGCC
This sequence comes from Vicia villosa, assembly GCF_029867415.1. Lineage (NCBI taxonomy): Eukaryota > Viridiplantae > Streptophyta > Magnoliopsida > Fabales > Fabaceae > Vicia > Vicia villosa. The sequence goes on from NW_026706461.1 coordinate 71,941, forward strand.
TTTATATTTCCACCTCAATCGGACAAACGGTTCAGGAGTTATGATTTTTTTACTGTCCGAAAACAACGGTTTAGCACCGCCGACTACTCATAAACCTCAAATTCGAAGGTATTCCTCAAAGAATTGGCTTCCGAGCCAAACACGAAAGGGTTAGAGAACTCCATAACAGTGTTGGCAGCATGAGATCCGAGCTCATATGGCCTTCCGGTTGAGAGTTACGAATTTTACAAAGATACCACAAAACAACTTTTCCTTTGAACTGTCTCGGAAACAGCGGAAACTCTTGACACAAAGCACACTGGAATGCTAGGACTTTGTCATAAAAGGGATTTGATTGGTCCCTGAGAGAGCTTGAGAAAACAAACCTTGATCCTGCGATCATAGAGCTGTGAAGACAATCTTTCTACAACTTGGTTTTGATGAAGACAAGATCTCAATTGCAAAAGGAATGGATCAATACATATGAAAGCACAAAGATTCAAGTATTTCAAAAGGAGATTAAACTTGATTGATCAAAAATATTAAGGTATATGGCATACAAGTCTCTTAATGCATAAACAAGTGTTCTCAAACATCCATACATGTTCCATAAACTTTACAAAACAAATATAAACTCTTTCAAACCTTAAAAATATGATTTTGGAGTTTTTCTCATGTGGGAACCGAGTTCCAGTTTGGAGGAACCGGTTCCCAGTTCCCTCTGCCCCTTTATTTTGCGTTCATCTTGTCTAGGAACCGAGTTCCATAAACTAGGAACCGGTTCCCCAGTTCAGTTTTTCAAAATTTTTAAACGTTACAAGTAGAGAACCCGGGTTCTGGATTAAGGGAACCGGTTCCCATGTGAATATTTTCAAAAATTCAAATTTTCTTCATTTCTTTAAAAGGCAGCTCTTCATCTTTTATCCTTACATCCTTCCATATAAAACAACCTTTTGTAGGGGTGTCTGAGAGGCTATATGTATCAATTTTTTCAGAATTTATTCCTTATCTCTTTCGTTCATATAATTCAAACAATTCAAATATCCATATCTTTCACAAAAATTACCAAGTGTCTATACTTCATTTTCATTGAAACTTTGTGCATATAACCTTCACTCAAAATACCAAAGTTTCATATCATACTTTCATTGAACACTTGTTTCTCAATAAAGGAATTGTGTGCTTGAAAGGGAAGATCAATCCAAGATAGATATATTATTCATCTTCATAAACCCTTGTATCATTCAAAAGATATTTTTTTATTTCCTTACTATCCAGGATTGTTGGAAGTAAGTTTTGTGTTTTGAAGAGGATTATTCTTCATTCACATTAGCGTTGTTTGATCTTAAAGGTGTTAAGAACATTTGATCACCCTATAGGTTAGATAGTAAGCCTAGTCTTGTACTATAATTCTAACTATAGTGAAATCTCTTTCGTGTTGGAAAGGGGACTGGAGTACTCTCGGATTGTGAGGGGAACCAGGATATATCCTTGTGTTCTTTACTTTTTCGCTTTTTATTGCTTTCATCACCATTACCAAGAAAAGAAAAGAATCACTCAAAAAACTTCATTCGTTCAACCTAAAAATTGTTAGAAGTATTCTCATAAAACCTATTAAAATTTTGAAAACCTAATTCACCCTCCTCTTAGGCGTACTTTAGACTTACAATTGGCATCAGAGCAAGTTATAGGTAACTTGTTCCTAAAGATCCAGAATGGCCTTCGCAAATCAAAATCCTCCATTGTTTTGTGGTGAATACTTTGACTTTTGGAAAATCCGAATGAAAGCTCATCTTGAAGCACAAGGAGATGAAGTATGGGATGGTGTTGAAAATGGTCCATTTGCCCCGGTATGTGTTTTCAATGGTGTTGGTACATCTAAACCTAAAGCATCATGGAATGAAGATGACCAGAAAAAGATTCTATATAACAAAAAGGCGATCAACATCCTTCAAGGTGATCTTAGTATGTATGAATTTTTCCGAGTATCGGCATGTACAATGGCAAAGGAAATAAGGGATACTCTTGTAGAAACTCATGAAGGTACCACTGAAGTTAAAAAATTAAGATTGAATACTTTAAGTCAAGAGTACGAACTGTTTAGAATGAAGCCCGGAGAAACTATTCTTGAATTGCAAAAACGATTCGTTCATTTGACAAATCACTTGAAGGCACTTGGTAAGACCCTCACTACCGAAGAACTTAATCTTAAAGTGCTTAGATCTTTAACAAGGGAATGGCAACCAAAAGTAACGGTGAAATCCGAAAAGAAAAACCTGTCAAATTTGACTTCCGCAACATTATTTGGAAAGCTTCAAGAATATGAGACGGAACTTGGAAGATTGGAAAAGCCTGAGAACTTAGAAAAAAATCCAAAGGCATTGCATTAAAGGTAGATTCAAAAGAAAGCCAAATGAAAGATGCACCGGAGGAAGATGAAAACTTCTTGCTTCTTGTGAAAAGGTTAGGCAAATATTTTGGTCATAAAAATAATATTGATAATGCTAACTATGCCAAAAGAAATAAATTCTCAAAGCATACGGATAAAGAAGCCTCCACTTTAACACAAGAAGTTACATGCTATGAATCTGAGAAACAAGGGCACATAAGACCGGACTGTCCAAAACTTTCCAAGAAAAATGAATTCAAAGGCAAAAAGGAGTTCAAAAATAAAAAGGCCTATATTGCATGGGAAGATAATGAAGTAAGTTCTTCATCCAATTCGGATAGTGACGAAAGTGCAAATCTAGCATTGATGGCTTCACACCACTCCGATGATGAAGAAGGCGAGGTTAGTTATGATGACTCTCTTTTTGATAATGGTGCACAAGGTGCAATAGATGAACTATTAAATGAATGCAAAATTCTCTATAAAACTATCTCATCTCAAAAGAAAATAATTTCATCTTTAAAAGAAAATTTTAAAATAATTGAAAAAGAACATAAAGAAGAAAAAGAAAAAATGATTAGTGTTCAGAAAGAGAATGTTGCATGCAAGAATTGTGAATCACTTTCTTTCCAAATTGTTCAATTAAAAAGAGTTTTAGAAAGATATGAAAAGGGACAAATTGGATTGGAAAATGTTCTTAGCACACAAAGATATTCTAATGATAAAAGTGGACTTGGTTTTTCAAAATTTGATCAACCAATTCAAGAGAAAGTGATCAAGCCTAAACTAACTCAACATTATCCTAAAAGGAAAAACTTTGTTAAGAAGAAATCTTATCCTCCTAGATATAGAAGTAATTTTGAACCTACTTGTTTTTATTGTGGTAGTATTGGTCATACACCTAATGCTTGCTATCTAAGAAACTTTAGTGTACCAGTGGGCATTATGTGTGGGTTAAGAAAGGTACTAATTATGAAGGACCCAAAGCCGTTTGGGTACCTAACAAAACTTAATTTTTTTTGTAGGTTTGCTTAAAGACCACTTCAAACTTATGGTATCTAGATAGTGATTGTTCAAAGCATATGACGGGAGACCTAAACCAATTTTCAAATCTTGAATTAAAGGCCAAGGGTTATGTCACTTATGGAGATAACAATAAAGGAAGGATTCTTGGCAAAGGCAAAGTTGGTGCACCACCTTTCACATGTATTGAAGATGTTCTCTATGTTGAAGGACTAAAGCATAATCTTCTTAGCATTAGCCAACTTTGTGACAAAGGCTTCAAGATCAAATTTACTAAAGAGGAATGCTTGATTATTGATGAAGTCACCAATGAGGTAAAACTCAAAGGTACAAGAATTAATAACATTTTTATGATTTCTTTAAATGATTTATATTTGAAAGTAAAATGTCTTTTGGTAAACAATAATAATGAATCATGGTTATGGCATAAAAGAGCAGCCCATATTCATATGGATCATTTAAATAAATTAACCAAACATGATCTTGTTGTTGGCTTACCTAAGATAAAGTTTGTCAAAGATAAATTATATGATGCTTGTCAAAAGGGAAAACAAACCAAATCATCTTTCAAACTAAAGAATGTGGTGTCTACTACAAGACCACTACAATTGTTGCACATGGGTTTATTGGGTCCATCAAGAACAAGAAGCTTTGGAGGTAATATATACGCTTTAGTTATTGTTGATGATTTTTCTAGATATTCTTGGACTTTGTTTCTTGTGCAGAAAAGTGATGCTTTTAAAGCCTTTAAGAAATATGCAAAACAAATTCAAAATGAAAAGTCACTAAAGATTGTATCCATAAGAAGTGATCATGGTGGAGAATTTCAAAATGCATCATTTGAAGAATGTTGTGAAGAACATGGTATATCTCATAATTTTTCAGCACCAAGAACTCCACAACAAAATGGAGTAGTTGAAAGAAAGAATAGGTTTCTAGTGGAACTTGCAAGAACAATGCTTAGTGATGCAAATCTTCCTAAATACTTTTGGGCGGATGCGGTAAGCACGACATGTTATGTTAGAAATCGAGTAATCATTAGGCATATCTTAAAGAAGACTCCATATGAACTCTTCAAAGGAAGAAAGCCAAACATTGCTCACTTTCACATTTTTGGATGCAAGTGCTTTGTTCTCAACAATGACAAAGACAATCTTGATAAGTTTGATGAGAAATCTGACGAAGGTATATTTCTTGGTTATTCTCTTTCTAGTCAAGCATATAGAATTTATAATAAAAGAACTTTAACTATTGAAGAATCCATGCATGTATCCTTTGATGAGACTAACACCTATAAGGAGGAAGTAGTTGTTTGTGATGATGATGATCCTTTAGATTTACCCCCCGGAAGAACTTTCAAATGATAAAATTGTGAAGGCACCGAAAAATCAACAAGAAAGTGTACAACAAGAATCAAACACCAACGATCTACCAAAATAATAGAGAACTCATAGAGACCATCCTATTGATAAAATTATTGGTGGTATTAGCCAAGGAGTATCAACAAGATTAAATCTCAAAGAGGCTTGCTTACACATGGCTTTTGTTTCTCAAATTGAACCTTCCAAAGTTGATGAAGCATTAGGAGACGATCAATGGATAAATGCAATGCAAGAAGAATTAAATCAATTCGAGAGAAATCAAGTTTTGGAACTTGTTCCTAGACCATGTGATAAACACATCATAGGTACCCGATGGGTGTTCAAGAACAAACTTGATGAGAATGGTATAATTGTTCGAAACAAATCAAGATTGGTGGCTCAAGGTTACAATCAAGAAGAAGGAATCGACTTTGAAAAAACATTTGCTCCGGTTGCAAGGTTAGAAGCTATTCGTCTTTTACTTGCATATGCTTATTCATTAAACTTTCAGCTTTATCAAATGGACGTCAAAAGCGCATTCTTGAATGGCTACATCAATGAAGAAGTCTATGTCAAACAACCCTCGGGATTTGAAGACTTCAAAAATCCTTCACATGTTTTTAAGTTGAGAAATGCTCTTTATGGTTTAAAGCAAGCACCAAGAGCATGGTATGACAGACTTAGCAATTTTTTGTGTGAAAAAGGTTTCGAAAAGGGTAAGGTTGACAAAACTTTGTTCATTAAGAAAATCAAAAGTAACACTTTATTGGTTCAAGTCTATGTTGATGATATCATTTTTGGATCGATTAACAAAGAAATGTGTGAGGAATTTTCATTGATGATGCAAGGAGAATTCAAAATGTCTATGATGGGAAAGATGAACTATTTCCTTGGATTACAAATTAAGCAACTCAAAAATGGATTCTTCATCAACCAATCCATGTATTGCAAAGAGTTATTAAAAAAGTTTGATATGGATAATTGTAAAGCAATGAATACTCCAATGGGCTCTGGTACATACGTTGATCAAGATGAATCCGGTACTCCAATTGATATTACTAAGTATCGAGGTATGATTGGTTCCTTATTGTATTTGACGGCAAGCCATCCTGACATAATGTTCAGTGTTTGTCTTTGTGCTCGCTTTCAAGCAAATCCAAAGGAATCACATCTCATGGCGGTAAAAAGGATCATGAAGTATCTCAAAGTAACAACCAATGTCGGCTTATGGTATCCTAAAGGTAGTGTTTGCAATTTAATTGGTTATTCTGATGCGGATTATGCAGGTTGTAAAACTGATCGAAAAAGCACAAGTGGTACTTGTCACATTCTTGGAAATGCATTAGTATCATGGGCTTGTAAAAAACAAGCATGTGTTGCTCTTAGCACAGCCGAAGCGGAATACATAGCAGCGGGTAGTTGTTGTGCACAAATTCTTTGGCTTAAGCAACAACTTCGTGACTACGGGCTTGATCTCGGATGCATTCCTCTTCGATGCGACAATACAAGTGCTATAAATATTACAAAGAATCCGGTCATGCATTCAAGAACCAAACACATAGACATTCGACATCATTTTCTTCGCGATCATGTGCTTAAAGGAGATGTGGAAGTCACGTTTGTAGATACCCATAATCAATTAGCAGATATCTTCACTAAACCGCTTGCAAAGGAACCTTTTTACAAAATCCGGCGAGAACTTGGAATTTTAGATGAAAAAGATATATGATTCTTCATTTGGTAAAATAAAGGTACGCATATGTTTAATAAATTTCTAGAAATATATTTGCATCTATATTCATGTTTCTATGTGTGAAAAATGTTTGTTTTCTATGTTCTTTCATCTTTTTTGGTTAAGGAACCCGGGTTCCCAAAAGGGGGAACCAGTTCCTGCTCTCATCTGCTAGCATCTCACGCTTTCACAAGGGCTGGAACCCGGGTTCCCAAAAGGGGGAACCGGTTCCTGCATTCGCATGTGATTTTCTTGCCCTTTTTTATGATACCTAATTTATGCCTATGTCATAACTTGTCCCCTTCTCTTTTCTCTATGTATCATAAAATTGTCTTTATGTATTTACTCATTCTTTGACCTACTTTATTCACATTCAAACTCATTCATCTATCTTGATCGCGACTTTACGTGTCTATTAATCTGATGACTGCAAGTGCACAGTCGTGTCGTGTAGTTTTAAAAGATATCGAATCCACAGAGACTATGAATCGATCTAGCGTTATCTAAGGTTACTATGTAAAGCTAGGGCTACTAATATTTTGATTGTTCCTAAGGGAAGGTGATTGTGAGAAATAAAGAATATAATAAAAGACAGATATCAGCATGTATTTCGTTTAACTTAAGGTGATCCGAAGGTCCATTGGCTTTTGCATAATTCGATTAAAAATCTTTACTAATTCAATTGGTTAAAAATCCTCGTCTCAAACTTTCGCTCTGTTGATTTAGATTACTATCCTAATCCTAATGTACGCTTTCGCCATCCCATTAGATTTTAGAAAAGCTTTTTGGAAACAACGTAATTAATTAAATGCCTGTTTTATGAAGTTGTTATCTATTTAAATCTCCTAATCTCAAACTTTCGCTCTGTTGACTCGGAACATGCTAATATCCCTAACGTACGCTTTCGCCATCCCGCTCGGGTGTAAAAACAATTTTTGAAAATAAATAAGTTCTAATTAGTTTTAATACGCTTTCGCCATCCTTAAAACTAATGTCCTATGTCTACTATCCAGTTAAAGATCTCAAACTTTCGCTCTATTGATTTTAACCTTTGACCGTCTTAAGATCTCAAACTTTCGCTCTATTAATTTTAAGACTTACTAATTAAATTAGACATACAAACCAAAAACAGGTGATAATTAACAAAACATAATTAAGCCAATTTATTTCGGATCCCTACGGTTAACTTACTTTACATACCGATACCTTAGTAATTTAGCCAGACATATTAATACAGTTAAGCATGCATGAATTAATTTGGCTTATAATAAAAGGCATGTTAATTGGCATATAATATATCATGCAAATAAATATATAAATAAAGGTAGTAAATATTAAACCTGAATTAAATAAATTGAAACTGAATCTTCGAGTACTGAACTTCCACCACAGGTTGGCTGGATCGTTCTTCGGAATTTAAACGGACGAAAAATAAAACAAGGAAAATAAAAGGCGATAAATCTAATGTAAGGCTAGATTTATAAAAGGTTCACAACAATTTCCGGTGTAGAAATCGTTGTGAGAAAAAAACTATTTGAATTAAAGGAAGGCAGAAAATATAATGCACGATACAATTTCGGCAGCACTTCGTTAGCAGGAAATCGGACAGATTGAAGTGAAGTGGCTGCCTCTATTTATAGGCGAGCCTTTGCAGTTGGAATGCGTGAAAGTAGGGACTTCTCAGACTGGGACTTGGAGACGTGCGTCTCCACTTCTTTAGGGAGACTCAGCACACGACTTGAGACGTGCGTCTCAAGTGGAGAGAATCTAGGAGTGGTTGGAGACGGGCGTCTCCTCTTGGTGACGTGGCAGAAGAATGTTGGAGACGTGCGTCTCCACTTGCTTGTGTGGTTTGGGCCACGCACAATTGATCCTTCATGGGCTGGGTCATTAGCTTTGCACATTTTGGGTCTTATTTGAACCTCCTTTTCACTTCAGCACCCATTTTTCATCTTTTAGGCACAAAATAGTGGTCATTTTAACTCCATTTCCTCTCCTTTTCACAAATAGTCTCAATAAGATGGTAAAACCTGAAACAAAGCAAATACTCGCATAATATCATAATAAAACAATAAAATAAACGAAAAATGCTATAAATATCTATGGATTTCAGGCTAAATATACGATATAAAATCGTGTTATCAAATTCCCCCAGACTTGAACCTTTGCTTGTCCTCAAGCAAAATAATAAGGTAAAGATAGGAGGACAGCGAAATGAAATACGCTTCCACCACGTCGTTCGGTCATACTCAGCTACATAATGTTTTTGTTTGAAAATAATGTTGCAGATCCAAGCAATAAACTTATAGTAGCGACACTAGACAACTCCCAGCATGCATACCAATCTGAATCATGCCATTATAGCTTGATCTTGACTCGTCATCATGTTTTACCTTTTTCATTCGCGCGCAATCACATTAAGCCCTTTATCTTGACACGCACATAGCAGAGTAGTCGGTTAGTGACTATGATCCTTCTTATGGAGTTCTGGCACAATTATGTGGTATACTCCTTAGCGCTCATTTGTAGATCGCGGGGAATCAGACAATAGTCCCTCCTACCAAGTTCAGTACCAGATGACTTCTGAACCAATCAACAATGAGTTTTTAAATTCTTTGTATTTGAGATTTGCGACCGTTAGGTTAAATGATCTTGTGAGGATCACCTTACTTAGTAGGCACATTTCTTGTTACGGTTAAGCACATAATTATTATTATGAGGATCATACACTTATATTCATCGACTCTCTGCGTAGTTTGTATCTAAGACGGTGCCGACTGCTAGAATAAACTACTAAGCGTTACTTCAAAAATTAAAGTCGATGGTTTCGGTATAAAGGGTATTCAAATCGGTTACGCATACTTGGGGGTTTTAGAGTGTTGGGACAGTAAGGATATTGACTTGATTCAATTTCTATGCGTTGAGTGTTTGAGTAGCTTCGTATTTCTCGAACGTGTGGGGTTTGCGTTTATCGTTTAGGAGCAAATTTTTTTTTTATGGCTCAAGAAAATGGAAGAAATTGAAATAACTACGGAATTATAAAGTTAAGACTTGAAATTCCATAAATATTCTTTATTGAATTAGAAAAACATTACAAGGAAGGGAAATGAAACTTAAAGAAGGGAAATAAACTAAAAGGAAATAAAACTAAAGCAAGTAATACGACTCCCCCAGACTTAGATGATGCAGTGTCCTCAATGCATGAGAACTACTCCTCAGTGTTGCGGTTGCGAGAACTGCTTGCGCCTCTTGTACGAACACGACGTCGTCTATCAGTAGGAGAGTCATTTACACGAATGTTAAGATCATGCAAATATGTAGCAATTTCAGTGTATTGACCTTCGTTCCTAATGGCATAGTCACGGTGCTCTTGTTGTATCTATCGAATAAGCCTCAGTGTTTCAGTTTGATTTGTCTGCATAGCTTGAACGAGTTGATCTTGGGGTAGAATTGCAGCATACATGGCATCAAGAGTGATAGGCGGAGGGTTGTTTTGAGGAGGTTGGTTGACATCAGCTTGCCCTTGGTTGAGTTCTTCTTCATTTGCATCCATAGGTTCATTAGGATGTTCTGGTTGGTTATCGTGAGGATTGTCTTCAATAAGCCTCCAACGCTGAACATAACGGATGTTGATTCTTTCAGGGCATGGAAGGACGACATAAGGAATCAGAACTTTGTTGACGACCAAAGTGTATCGGCCATCATGGCGGGGTGAAACCAAGTGGGAGTCACGGCAATAAGTGAGGTCGAGTGATTGAGCAGGCATCATGAGATGATAGAGGGAGATGAGTTCATCACCAAGACCTAAGGCACAGGCCAAGGAAGTAATAATACCGCCAAACAGAAAGGGGTTTGTAGCAGGGGCGTTGACGCAGCTTTGGATGTGTTGGAGCATAAAAGGTGCGGCATTGAAACGGAGGTTGTTTAGCGCACAATAAAGGAAAAATAATTCATGCTGATTTACCTTATGGTTGTTGGATCTCGCAAAAATAGTATGCCCCAAAACACGCTGAAAATAACGTATAGCGGGGTTTTGAATGTGAGAAGCATGTAGAGCCCTCCAACCAGTAGGAACTTCGCCAGTGAGATTAAACCAGAGGTCGAAAGCATGTTGTTCCCATGAACGACCATTGAGTTCTTGAAAAATTGTGCGGAGAGCATTTGATGCATTATTAAAATGCAAGTACGTAGCCACTACATCTTGATCCAGAGTATATTCACGGTTGAACATCCGAAATTGGATGCTACCGGTTGAGAGTGGTTGATCAGAAGGAGTGTTGTAGTTAAAAGAACTCAAGAACTCCAAGACGAGCGGCTCATAAGTTGGTACGGGTTCGGTACAAAGATGGTGTAGGCTAGATTTAGTGAGTAAACGGGTGACACCATCAATGAGACCCAGAGTTTCTAGACATTCGATGTTCACAAATTTTGTGGGATCAACCGAACGTTCATAGAATGCAAGGTATTTGGTTCTTTGAGTTTCGTTGTCATCCTCTCGAAAGATAGTATTTGCAAGGTTAGGAGGTGGCCTCTCTGGACGCACATTACGGATGATTGAACGTGGAGGCATGATGAGTTTGAAAAGAAAATTAGTATGGAGAGTAGAAGAGTAGAAAATGGTTTGGAGGTTGTGAAGAAGAAGAGTGGTGGTGGTGTGGTTTTATAGTGAGGTTTGAAAATGGTGTGGTTAATGGAGAATTAAAATGGAATTATGGTGGTGTTTGAAGTTTGAATGGAATAGAAGAATGGGAAATGATGAAGAGTTAAAGAGGTGAATGATGGAGGATGAATGAGGTTTATGGTGTTTAAATGGAAGAAATAATGGGAAGAATGAAGAGGAATGAATGTTGAATTTTGAAATTCAAATTCAAAATTCAAAATGGGGAGTAAAGAGAGTCTTCTGCGTGGTCAAATGGTGCAGACTGCTGGCCTTAGGAGACGCGCGTCTCAGGCAGTCAGTCTGCTGGGGGACGGGGCATGGAGACGTGCGTCTCCTGTCCTTTGCATGCTGAGGTCTGGTCCCACAGAGGTGGAGACGTGCGTCTCCTAGCTTAGGGAGGTGATCTCCACGCATGCAATGGTCAAGACAGGTTCTGACAGATAACATTAAGTATGGAATAATAGTTCAGAACAGTGTCATTGTTTCATACTATAAACAGCAAAAATAATGGTATCCAGGAATATATGGTAGTTAATAGTAATGCAGTATAACACAGTAGCAGTAATGAATAAAATTTTGCATTTAATATTAAACTGGTACTGAGTGTTGACAGAAATAGAATGTAGAAGTGCAGAAAGTGAAATCTAAACTTAGAAATTGAAATTACTAAAACTAGAAATAAAATCTAAAAATCTAAACGGTAACATCTAGCCACGTCTATTGTTGTGCACATTAGAGTAAATGTGTTTGAAGACTTCGTCGAATTGAGCATTTACGGTGTCGATGAAATCGAAGAAATGCATTTGCAAAGTGTGTAGCTCGTTGCGCACATGTTGTACATCTTGTTGTAGTGCAGTGATGGCTTGCTCGTGCGTGTTCAGATTAGGCATTCTTTGATTCACCGATGCGGTGGATGCAGCGGGTTGTTGTGCCTCGAGCTCGACATCATTCATATCAACAGTGTAATCATCAGCAGAATCTTCAGAAGGAGTTTCAGGCTCATACTCGGGTATAGGTTCATCTTCAGAAAGAGGTTCATAATCAGGAATGGGTTCATCTTCAGGATTAGGGTCATAGTATCCAGGAGGAGTGTCAGGCTCAGATTCTGATACGTGCATTTCCCCATCAAAATGTTCATAAGCTTGAGGGGTTTCAGGTGAGGGTTCTCTCTCAGGAATCTGACCATAGTAAAGCCAGTTAGCAGGGTTGTGCACACTCGTCCTTGGACTCGGTAAGGTGAACTGATCCAATACTTTGTTATCAATGAGTAAATCAAACTGATCAGGTCCAAGGTTACCGATGATACCTCGGTTAAAGCAGAAGTGAATGTCCATAGAATTGTGGGAACCAAGAGGTGTCAATCTAAGAAAAGGTACTCTCATTCCTATAGCATTAGCAATCATAGTGACAAATCCGCCAATCCTAATAGGTGAAACTTCGTCTTGCGTGATGCGCTCGAAGTTTGTTAGCATGAATGCGATGGCATTGACCGGGCGATTCTGAGAGGAGCAGAACATGATGAATAACTCTTCTCTAGAAACTTCAGTGACATTATCGGGTTTACCAAAGATGTAGTGAGCAATGATCTTATGGAGGTATCTGAAAGCGGGGTTATGGATGTTCTCAGATTGGAATTCATTCTCTTCAGGGTTGTCGTTTCCAGTGATCTTTCCCCAATATCGTTCCAACTCCCAGTACGCAAGGCTGTCTTCAGCTACTCGGGTGTATGCATCTGATCCATGAGGTAGCTCTAGCATTTCAGCAAAATCTCGGATGCAAAAATTAAATTCCATACCAAAGAGTCTAAAGAGAATGACTCCTTTTCTCAGTCCTTGTCCACAGGTAGGAAGATAGGTCAGGGAGCTCAAGAATTCCAGAGTGAGCTTCCGGTAGGTACTAAACTTGCGGAACAGGTGAGAACCAGTCCAACCAATTTGGTTTAGCAAGTGTAGAACGCTTTCTTCGATACCAAGTCTTACCATAGTCGGTTGGTGAGGGTAGCAAGTCAAATCCATTTGTCTTTCAGCCAGCTTATCAAATCTTGCTTCTTGTCCTCTACCACGGAACACAACTTCCATATTATCGACTTCTTGCATCTTAGTTAGTAGTTAAGAAAAACCTAGAAGTTGAAAATATTAAGATTAAGTTAGAACTAGGCTAGTGTTGATTTAAAAGGAAGAAAAATAAAAATAAAAATAATGTAAAAATGTAACAAATTATAATAATAAATATAATTATTAAAAAAAGAATATTTTCTCGAATTAAGATAGCAGTTATAATTATAGTAGTTATTATAAAATGTAGGAAAAAAATGTAAAAATGATTAAAATTAAAATAATTAAAAATAGAATAGATTATTTAGATGAAAATAAAAGGTTAAAAATAAAAATAAAATAATAGAATAAATAAATGTGGGTTGTCTCCCACCAAGCGCTTTGTTTTATGTCGTAAGCTCGACGATTTTAAAAATAGAAAACTATTTTTTCGAATGAGCGGGCAGCTCGTCAAGTTTAAAAAGTTCGATGTTTTCATCGTGTTCGAGATGATGGTAATACTTAAGACGTTGCCCATTTACGACAAAAGGTTTGACGGTTTCTCCTTTGATTTCAATCGCTCCACTCGGAAATATGTTAGTTATTTCGAAAGGGCCAGACCATCTAGATCGTAACTTCCCAGGAAATAATTTTAGTCTAGAATTAAACAAAAGTACTTTATCGCCTATGCTAAAATTTTTCCTAGATATACGCTTGTCGTGCCATTTTTTCGTTCTCTCTTTATAGATTTTGGCGTTTTCATAAGCGTCTTGTCTAAGTTCTTCTAATTCGTTTATGTCTAGAAGTCGTTTCTCACCAACGGCAGTGTAGTTTAGGTTTAAGTTCTTAATGGCCCAATAGGCTTTATGTTCTAACTCTACCGGGAGGTGGCATGATTTTCCATAAACGAGTTTGAATGGGGTAGTTCCTATTGGAGTTTTGAAAGCTGTTCTATAAGCCCATAAAGCTTCATTTAGCTTGGTTGACCAATCTTTTCTAGATATAGCAACAGTTTTCTCCAATATTTGTTTTATTTCGCGGTTAGATACTTCTACTTGTCCGCTTGTTTGTGGATGGTATGGTGTAGCTATTCGATGATTTACTCCATATTTTCGAAGGAGTTTCTCAAGTATTCTTGAAATGAAATGGGAACCACCATCGCTAATTACCAGTCTAGGCACACCGAACCTAGGAAAGATGACGTTTTTGAAGAGTTTGATAACTACTCGTGTATCGTTTGTAGGAGAAGCGATAGCTTCTATCCATTTTGAAACGTAATCGACGGCTACGAGTATATATTGATTTCCAAACGATGACGGAAACGGACCCATAAAGTCTATTCCCCAGACGTCAAATATTTCTACTTCCAGAATGCCCTTTTGAGGCATTTCATCGCGTCTCGAAATGTTTCCGGTTCGTTGGCATCTATCACAGTTTAGTACAGCAAAATAAACATCTTTCCACAGGTTGGGCCAGAAGAGTCCAGATTGAAGGATTTTGGCGCAGGTTCTAGATGTGCTATTGTGTCCTCCACACGGTGCAGAATGGCAGTGTGTTATTATACTTCCTATTTCTTCCTCGGGTACACAATGTCTAAAGATTCCATCGGGGCCTCTTTTGAACAGGAGTGGATCGTCCCAATAGTAATGTTTTAGGTCATGGAAGAATTTCTTCTTCTGTTGGTAACTTAGATCAGGAGGAAGCACACCAGCAGCTAGGTAGTTTACGAAATCTACATACCAAGGTGTGTCAGAGCGGGCTAAAGCTATTTCTGCTAATTTGTTGGTTTCAGCGTTTGGATGGTATGGTTCGAATTCATTGGCTTCTAACTGAGCGATGAGTCTTTCATAAGGGAAATCATCGTCAATTGGTACTTGTTCGGGTTTCAGGTTTTCCAATCGAGAGAGGTGATCTGCTACGACATTTTCAGTTCCCTTTTTATCTGTAATTTCCAGGTCGAACACTTGTAGTAACAAAATCCATCTCAAAAGTCTCGGTTTGGCATCCTTTTTGGTTAGGAGGTACCTAATGGCGGCGTGGTCAGTGTATATGATTATTTTGGCTCCTACCAGGCAAGAATGGAACTTGTCTAATGCAAATACGACAGCTAGTAATTCTTTTTCTGTCGTGGCGTAATTCATTTGAGCTTCGTCTAGGGTTCTACTCGCATAGTATATGACATGTAGTTTCTTATCTTTTCTTTGCCCTAGAACGGCTCCTACAGCATAATCACTTGCGTCACACATTATTTCGAAAGGCTCGTTCCAGTCGGGAGGTTGCATAATAGGCGCAGAGATTAATGCTCGTTTAAGCGTATGAAATGTTTCAGTGCATTTAATGGTAAAAATAAATTCGGCATCTTTCATTAGTAATTCAGTTAAGGGTTAGGTTATTTTAGAGAAATCCTTAATGAAGCGTCAGTAAAAACCAGCGTGTCCTAGAAAACTTCTTATTTCTCTAACAGTTTTTGGAGGTTGAAGGTTTTCGATAATTTCGATTTTTGCTTTATCTACTTCAATCCCTCTATCAGATACGATGTGTCCAAGTACAATTCCTTGTCGAACCATGAAATGGCACTTTTCCCAATTAAGGACTAGGTTTACGCTTACGCATCGTTTAAGTACCAATTCAAGGTTCTCTAAACATGTTTCAAAACTTCCTCCACAGACAGAGAAGTCGTCCATAAAGACCTCCATTATTCCATCTAGGAAGTCGGCAAATATTGCCATCATGCATCTTTGGAAGGTCACGGGTGCATTGCAAAGCCCAAAGGGCATTCGTCTATAAGCGAATGTACCATAAGGACAGGTAAATGTGGTCTTCTCTTGGTCGTCAGGGTGGATAGGAATTTGGAAAAATCCGGAGTATCCATCCAGATAACAGAAATGTGAGTGTTTAGCTAGGCGTTCGAGCATTTGATCTATGAAAGGTAAAGGGAAATGGTCTTTTCGGGTAGCTTTGTTTAGCTTCCTATAGTCAATGCACATTCTCCATCCAGTTTGGGTACGTTGCGCTACAGATTCGCCTTTTACGTTAGTGATTACAGTAACTCCTCCTTTCTTTGGTACGACATGAACAGGGCTAACCCATTTACTATCGGATATAGGATATATTATTCCGGCTTCTAGCAGTTTTTGGATTTCCTTTTTAACCACATCGCTCATAATAGGATTTATTCGCCTTTGATGTTCTCTATAGGTTTTACAATCGTCTTCGAGCATAATGCGGTGCATACAGAGGGAAGGACTTATTCCTTTCAAATCTGATATGTTATATCCTAAAGCGGTTGGGTATTTTCTCAGGACAGTAAGTAATTTTACAGTCTCGGTTTGTCCTAAGTCAGCGTTAACTATAACTGGTCGGTTACGTTCTTCGTCTAGGAATTCGTATCTAAGATCGGTAGGCAGTGTTTTCAGTTCTATAGCAGGTTTCTTCGGTCCAGGTATAGGATCAGGAGTTAAGGCTAGACATTCACTCAGATGGTCATCTTGATATTCCCCACGCCAGTTGTCATCTTCAAAGATTGGCGGTATAGGAATTTTTAGGATCTCGGTTTCCTTATTTGGTTCGGATTTTAGTTCATTAACACACTCGTCGATTATGTTGGCAGAGCAGCATGTGTCAATTATAGAGGGTGCTTTTAGGAATTGGGAGAGTATAAATTCTATTTTCTCTTCTCCTACTTCGAAAGTAAGCTTTCCTCGCTTGACATCTATAATTGCACCAGCGGTTGCTAAGAAGGGTCTTCCTAATATGATCGGGATGTTAGAATCTTCTTGGATATCCATAATGATGAAATCAGTTGGGATGTAGAATTGACCTACACGAACAGAGATATTTTCTAACATTCCTACAGGGTATTTGACTGAACGGTCAGCTAATTGAAGAGACATTCTCGTTGCTTTAAGCTCACCCAGATTTAGTTTCTTACAGGTTGAAAGAGGCATCAAACTAACACTGGCTCCTAAATCGCACAGGGCTTTCTCTATGATGGTTTTTTATATTATGCAGGGTATAGAGAAACTACCAGGATCTTTCAGTTTTGGAGGCATGTTATTTTGGATGATAGCGCTACATTCAGCGGTAAGCGTTACAGTTTCGTTATCCTCGAGTTTCTTTTTGTTTGATAGGATTTCTTTTAGGAATTTAGCGTATGAAGGCATTTCAGTTATGGCTTCTGTGAACGGTATGGTTATGTTTAATTGTTTCAGAAGTTCTACAAATCTTTTAAATTGCGCTTCGGTTTTTGATTTAGCTAATCTCTGAGGGTAAGGAATTGGTGGCTTATAAGGTGGTGGTGGAACGTAAGGTTTCTCTTTTTCAGGTTCCACTTCGTTGTTGCTCTCATTGGCCTTAGCAGTTTGATCATCGGTTGATGTCTTTTGGGTTTCCTTTGGCTCTTGTTGTGACATGGGTGCGTTTTGAGTTCTAGGATCAATGGGTCCATCGTAATTCGTTCCACTTCGTAGTGTTATCGCGTTCGCATGTCCTTTAGGATTAGGTTGTGGTTGAGCAGGAAACATGCCAGCAGTGGTGGCAGTAGGTGCTTGTTGTTGAGCTACTTGTGAGATTTGAGTTTCTAACATTTTGTTATGTGTAGCTAAGGCATCTACTTTGTTCGATAGTTGTTTTAGTTGCTCGCTATTGTGAATGTTTTGATTTAGGAAGTCCTTATTGGTTTGTTGTTGGGAAGCTATAAAGTTCTCCATCATGATTTCTAGGTTTGACTTCCTAGGGGTGTTTTGAGCAGCTACAGGCGCTTTTTGATAGCCAGGTGGCACAGCAGGTGCTTGTCCAGGCGCGTACAACGCGTTATTGTTTTTATAAGAAAAGTTCGGGTGGTTTTTCCATCCAGGGTTGTACGTGTTAGAATAAGGGTTTCCTTGAGCATAGTTTACTTGATCAGATGGGACTCCAGTCAAGAGTTGACATTTGGCAACTGCGTGTCCAGTCAATCCACAAATCTCGCAGTTAGGTGTTACGGCAGCAGCGGTGGCTGAAGGAGTGATGGTTAAGTTCTCGATCTTTTGAGTTAAAGCGTCTACTTTAGCGTTAACGCGGTCTATACCACTTATTTCGTACATTCCTCCTTTGGTTTGGGCTTTCTCTAGAGCGGCTCGTTCTCCACCCCATTGGTAATGGTTTTGTGCCATGTTCTCTATGAGGTTGTATGCTTCATCATGGGGTTTGTCCATTAATGCTCCGCCAGCAGCGGCATCTATAGTCATTTTAGTGTTATATAAGAGACCACCATAGAAAGTATGGATGATCAGCCATGGTTCGAGTCCATGATGAGGGCATAGTCTAAGCATGTCCTTGTAACGTTCCCAAGCTTCGAAGAGTGATTCATTATCTTTCTGGGTAAATCCGTTGATTTGACCTCTGAGCATAGCAGTTTTGCTAGGCGGAAAGTATCTCGCTAAGAATACTCTCTTCAATTCGTCACATGTAGTTATGGAATTAGAAGGCAGGGATTGAAGCCACGCTCTAGCTCTATCTCTCAAGGAGAAAGGAAAGAGACGTAATCGAATAGCTTCGGAACTAACGTTGTTAGCTTTGACAGTGTCGGCGTATTGCACGAACACAGACAAAATGGAGGTTGGGGTCGTCTGCAGGGCTTCCAGAGAATTGATTCTGTTGAACAGCTTGGACCAACGAAGGTTTCAGTTCGAAATTGTTTGCCTCAATCGCAGGTGGTGCGATACTTGAATGCGGTTCAGCGCGCGAAGGAGCGGCATAGTCTCTAAGAGGACGAAGAGCAGCCATCTCTAACTTTGGGGTGATTTGATTAATTTGATCAGTAAAAGTCAATTCCTGATTAATCGGAATTGGTGCTACTTCGGGAAGATTGCGAGCTCGACGTTTGACGTTAATGAAACGTTCGATCTCGTTAATTCGTTGTATTAAATCTCCTCCTTGTGAACGGGTATTTGGCATACAATCGTTCAGAAAGAAAGGAAAGAATTTCCCTAGTCTCTACGGTGTAACAGTGAGTTACGATATCGACTTAAATAGTCCCCGGCAACGGCACCAAAAACTTGATCGCGACTTTACGTGTCTATTAATCTGATGACTGCAAGTGCACAGTCGTGTCGTGTAGTTTTAAAAGATATCGAATCCACAGGGACTATGAATCGATCTACCGTTATCTAAGGTTACTATGTAAAGCTAGGGCTACTAATATTTCGATTGTTCCTAAGGGAAGGTGATTGTGAGAAATAAAGAATATAATAAAAGACAGATATCAGCATGTATTGCTTTTAACTTAAGGTGATCCGAAGGTCCATTGGCTTTTGCATAATTCGATTAAAAATCTTTACTAATTCAATTGGTTAAAAATCCTCGTCTCAAACTTTCGCTCTGTTGATTTAGATTACTATCCTAATCCTAATGTACGCTTTCGCCATCCCATTAGATTTTAGAAAAGCTTTTTGGAAACAACGTAATTAATTAAATGCCTGTTTTATGAAGTTGTTATCTATTTAAATCTCCTAATCTCAAACTTTCGCTCTGTTGACTCGGAACATGCTAATATCCCTAACGTACGCTTTTGCCATCCCGCTCGGGTGTAAAAACAATTTTTGAAAATAAATAAGTTCTAATTAGTTTTAATACGCTTTCGCCATCCTTAAAACTAATGTCCTATGTCTACTATCCAGTTAAAGATCTCAAACTTTCGCTCTATTGATTTTAACCTTTGACCGTCTTAAGATCTCAAACTTTCGCTCTATTGATTTTAAGACTTACTAATTAAATTAGACATACAAACCAAAAACAGGTGATAATTAACAAAACATAATTAAGCCAATTTATTTCGGATTCCTACGGTTAACTTACTTTACATACCGATACCTTAGTAATTTAGCCAGACATATTAATACAGTTAAGCATGCATGAATTAATTTGGCTTATAATAAAAGGCATGTTAATTGGCATATAATATATCATGCAAATAAATATATAAATAAAGGCAGTAAATATTAAACCTGAATTAAATAAATTGAAACTGAATCTTCGAGTACTGAACTTCCACCACAGGTTGGCTGGATCGTTCTTCGGAATTTAAACGGACGGAAAATAAAACAAGGAAAATAAAAGGCGATAAATCTAACGTAAGGCTAGATTTATAAAAGGTTCACAACAATTTCCGGTGTAGAAATCGTTGTGAGAAAATAACTGTTTGAATTAAAGGAAGGCAGAAAATATAATGCACGGTACAATTTCGGCAGTACTTCGTTAGCAGAAAATCGGACAGATTGAAGTGAAGTGGCTGCCTCTATTTATAGGCGAGCCTTTGCAGTTGGAATGTGTGAAAGTAGGGACTTCTCAGACTGGGACTTGGAGACGTGCGTCTCCACTTCTTTAGGGAGACTCAGCACACGACTTGAGACGTGCGTCTCAAGTGGAGAGAATCTAGGAGTGGTTGGAGACGGGCGTCTCCTCTTGGTGACGTGGCAGAAGAAAGTTGGAGACGTGCGTCTCCACTTGCTTGTGTGGTTTGGGCCACGCACAATTGATCCTTCATGGGCTAGGTCATTAGCTTTGCACATTTTGGGTCTTATTTGCACCTCCTTTTCACTTTAGCACCCATTTTTCATCTTTTAGGCAAAAATAGTGGTCATTTTAACTCCATTTCTTCTCCTTTTCACAAATAGTCTCAATAAGATGGTAAAACCTGAAAAAAAGCAAATACTCGCATAATATCATAATAAAACAATAAAATAAACGGAAAATGCTATAAATATCTATGGATTTCAGGCTAAATATACGATATAAAATCGTGTTATCATATCTCTTGACTACACTATTCATCTTCTTCAACCTTCCTCCACTACCATTAAACCCCACTAAATCAAGCTTTTATTCCACCAAAATTAAAACCCACTAATCCAAACTCTTTTATGTACTCTCACACATCCAAACTCATATCACAAAACTCTCCACAACAACAAATCCGAAAATCCTCTTTCTCAAACCCTAACTCACAAACTCTCAAAGGCTTCATCCATGGCTTCTTCCTTAAGAGCATCCAAGGGAAAGAAAAAGGCTAGGAATGATTTTGATGAGCAACCTCTTCCAAAGAATCCAAAGCTTAACATTTGGAATAGGCCTCTCTTGTCTTCAAAGTATGGTAACCTTGAATCCTTTCCTTCTCATAGTTTTGTTTTTCCGGAAAAATTAAGATATCAAGGGATTTACAATTTTGCTAGTGATTATGGAAAAATCTATCCGGATTTGGTTAAGGAGTTCTATGAAAATTTGACTATTGTGTTTGGTAATGATCTTAACAATTTGGATGCAATTAAGTTAACATCTTCGGTTCGCAATAAGGCTATTAGAATGGATTTAGAGACTTTTGGTAATTACTTAGGAATCCCTACTACCGGACAAATTTTGGTAGCCGGATTTACATCCGAGTGGGAAGGTTTTAGCAAAACACAAAGTATTTTAGATATGATTCGATCCTCTCAAACCGCTACCGTGACTCAACAAAATCCTCTCCTCACAAAGTTTAACATGTTTGGCTCAAACTTTCTAGTTAATGAGAGAATGCTTCACTTCATCATTGCTTATGTTTTGCTTCCAAAACATTCAAATCATTCTAGGGTCAATGAGCTGGAACTTCAACTGCTTTTTGGTATGAAAAACAACATCAAGATTAATTGGGTTGTCACTATGTTGTATCACATGCATAGGTTACAACATTTGAGTGGTGGTTTACCTTATAGTAGACCAATTACACATATCATGAAAGCTGTCGGTGTGAACCTTAAGAATCAACCTTCTTTACCAATGTCTCCAAGGGAATGTGAAATCAACGACAAAACCGCTCTCAAAAATACCGATATTGTCTTAGCTATGGATAAAACATTTGTTTACAAGGATGACGATGTTCCACCACCCATTTTGGAAGGAGGTGTGACTATGGATATGCTCTTCAACAAAATGTGCTCTATTGAAACCACCATGGCTAACCACTATCAAGAAAAACAAGCGGAAAATGCTTTCTTCCGCCAACAATTTGCACAAATCCTCCAATACCATAACTAACCCAATCAAGAGCAAGAGGATGATGGTGATCAAGGTCAAAATGAAGAAGAGAATGATGCAATGGATGATGAATAACTCTTATGTCTTTGTTTAAATTCCTTTATGTTTTATGCATTTCTATCATGAACTATGTCTTATCTCCTTATGTTTTTGTTATGTTATGTTTTGTGTTATGTTTCATTTTCTATATTGTAAGACTTATCTATAACTTATGTTATTTCCTATCATTTTGTCTTAGTTCATGTGTTATGCTACATTTTGTTATCTTACATAAGGCATTTTATCTTAAAAATCTTCTTTAGCATTCCTTTTTGCTAATGACAAAGGGGGAGAAGAATTATATGAATTATATATATGCACATGTATGTTTGTATGTTTCTCTAACAATTTGTAGCAAGCAAATCTTCAATAAAAGAATCAACTCAAGCAAAGCATCATTATCATATTAAGGGGGAGCTTTGTCTTGGGGGGAGATTCAAATATTAAAGAAACATCACCATTCTATCAATTTCAAGCAATTTGTCATCATCAAAAATGGGGAGAATGTGAAGACAATCTTTCTACAACTTGGTTTTGATGAAGACAAGATCTCAATTGCAAAAGGAATGGATCAATACATATGAAAGCACAAAGATTCAAGTATTGCAAAAGGAGCTTAAACTTGATTGATCAATAATATTAAGGTATATGGCATACAAGTCTCTTAATGCATAAACAAGTGTTCTCAAACATCCATACATGTTCCATAAACTTTACAAAATAATTAGAAACTCTTTCAAACCTTAAAAATATGATTTTGGAGTTTTTCTCATGTGGGAACCGAGTTCCAGTTTGGAGGAACCGGTTCCCAGTTCCCTCTGCCCCTTTATTTTGCGTTCATCTTGTCCAGAAACCGAGTTCCATAAACTGGGAACCGGTTCCCCAGTTCAGTTTTTCAAATTTTTTAAACATTACAAGTAGGGAACCCGGGTTCGGGATTAAGGGAATTGGTTCCCACGTGAATATTTTCAAAAATTCTGAATTTCTTCATTTCTTCAAAAGGCACCTCTTCATCTTTTATCCTTACATCCTTCCATATAAAACAACCTTTTATAGGGGTGTCTTAGAGGCTATATAAATCAATTTTTTCAGAATTTATTCCTTAACTCTTTCATTCATATAATTCAAACAATTCAAGTGTCCATATCTTTCACAAAATTACCAAGTGTCTATACTTCATTTTCATTGAAACTTTGTGCATATAACCTTCACTCAAAATACCAAAGTTTCATATCATACTATCATTGAAAACTTGTTTATCATTAAAGGAATTGTGTGCTTGAAAGGGAATATCAATCCAAGATTGATATATTATTCATCTTCATAAACTCCTGTATCATTCAAAAGATATTTTTTTTCTTTCCTTACTATCCAGGATTGTTGTAAGTAAGTGTTGTGTTTTGAAGAGGATTATTCTTCATTCACATTAGTGTTGTTTGATCTTAAAGGTGTTAAGAACCTTTAATCACCCTATAGGTTAGATAGTAAGCATAGACTTGTACTATAATTCTAACTATAGTGAAATCTCTTTCGTGTTGGAAAGGGGACTAGAGTACTCTCGGATTGTGAGGGGAACCAGGATATATTCTTGCATTCTTTACTTTTCCGCTTTTTATTACTTTCATCACCATTACCAAGAAAAGAAAAGAATCACTCAAAAACCTTCATTCATTCAACCAAAAAATTGTTAGAAATATTCTCATAAAACCTATTAAAATTTTGAAAACCTAATTCACCCCCCTCTTAGGTGTACTTTAGACTTACAAGAGCCAATGATATGAATGATAATGCATATGTCCTAATGCGAAACATAAGCCAGTTAAAAGAAATAGGAGGGCAAATTTTGGGCTACAACAGTTATAACCAATTCCTTGTTGTTCTTCTTGCTTCCGATATTATTCCCTATTATACTCTTTTCTTGGCATTGTTTTCACAATATGGTAGATTTCCATCTAAAATTTTGGGTCTTGATGGAACAAATTGGGAAAGATGTAGTGCTTTGATGAAATCAATTTTTGAAGCACGAGAAATACTTTAAATGGTGCAAAATGACTACGAAGAACTAGGATCATAACCTACATATGTATAAAAGGCCGTAGTCAAAGATTCGAAGAAGAAGAAGAAGAAGAAAGATTGTAACATTTTGTTCTACATTTAACAAAATGTGGATTCTCGTGATTTTGAAAAAGATAATAAAAGTAACAAGATGAAAATAGGTATGGGATATCTTAATGGTGGGGAAAAAGTAAAGCAAATGAAGCAATATTTTAAAAAGCTGACCGGTCATCAAGCCGGTGAGGGTATTCGTTCACTAGTTTACTAGTTACACCATTGAGCTACTGGTTGAATCGCATGACTAAACCGGATAACTCGGTTGAATAAATTAGTCTATCTAACAAAATTATATAGTTATTAAACTAATCAAACCGGGTGACTTGATTTTCAAAAAATATCACGACACTTTCAAATTTTCAAAATATCATAATTTCACAAGTTCATTCTTTAAATTCAAGTTTAAAAAATAGTCATCACACACAACAAAATAATATAAAATATATATTCAAATAAATTTTGAAAAAAGTTTAATAACAACATAAATTGAATAACAAAATAACTTCTTTAATAAATTTAATTTTAATAAGTTTTGAACAAAGTCTACTTATATTTTAATTTTATTTTTTAAAAAAAATTATCAAAACGGCGTCGTTTTGTCTGAGAAAAAAACAACCATTTAGGCTGCCAGTTTTTTAAAACTACCAATTCTCCAGTTCTTACCAGCTTTGACCGGTTCACACCGGTCAATAGCTTACCAGGTCCAGCAATCAGACCAAACTGGTGACTCCTCTGATTCCTGTTTAGATCGGCCGATTTAGTCTGGTTTTTAAAAACTAAAATGAAGTTTCAGATTTTGAGGAGAAAGTATGAGATGATTTATATGGAATAAGACCAAAAGATAAGTGATTACTTCTCTAAGTTGATTGTAATGGTTAAACAAATGAACACTTGAGGTGAGACAGTTTTTTATTAGAAAACGGTTGAAAAGGTGATGAAATCTATGACTTTATAGTGGTTGCAATTCTAGAATACAATGATGTTAAAACCATTAAAATTGAGGAAACCTATGTACAAGTTATAGTACCTTAACTTATGGTGTTGTAATTATAAGAATGGACAAAAAGAATGACTCACAATCTTCTATAGAAGTAAATAAACTAATGTATGGTTAGCAAATAAAAGTTAACTTTTCAGAAAAGGCATATGTGACATTGTCATTAAGATAAAGGATGATAAGAAAGCACTCATAGAAAATGTACTTTATGTATTTGGTATGATGTTTAATTTAATGAACATTTAACAACTGGTTGAAAATGAATTCTTAGTTTCAAAGAAAGAAAACTCACTACAAATTTTTTATCCTCACAAGAAACTAGTACTACAGTCCTTGTTGTTAAAAAAAGTGACATTCAAATACAACATTCAAACTGCAAAGGAGGTTTGTTTCAAGCACCTATTATGATGATACTAAATGGATTTGATATGCAAAGTAAAAATTAATGAATTGAGTTATAAAAATTAGTGTTTGGCCTATCTAAATTTAATGCAAATAATATATCTTGTGAATCATGTGTGAGAGGCAAACAAAGTGCTACCTAAGTAACTTTAAACACAAAAGGGGTGAATGGTAATTGATAAGTACCAAAAATAAATAAAATACGTAGGCACTTATTGACTTATTTTACAAGAAATCAATGAAGTGTCTCAATTTATCAAGAAAATATGATAGAATGTCTGTATGAACTTTTTAACTATGTACTTGTGAAGAACAGACAAAAAGGTCCAAGAAAACATCAAAATGCATCATTAAAGCCTAAGCAGGAACCGCGCTAGCTAATTAAGAAAACATCAAATTTGCGCCAAGTGAGCATACTAAACCTACGATAGTCAAGCAAGAGGATTTTGCGCCTAGCAAGCCCAGTTAGCCCAGACTAGCTAAGCAAGAGCATTTTATGCTAAGTGATCATAAGAAGCCAGATGTCACTCCAAGGATAAGTTACTTCATGGTGGAGTAAAGGTTTTCTTGTTAAGCAAGGTGGCAGTGCGCTTAGCAAGCTAGGGTGGCCATGGAAACCTATCATACAACTAGTATTGCATAATGGAGAAGAAATCAAGCTCGCTAGGTGCAAGGGTGATGCGCCTAGCAAGGGTCCCAAGTCCTAGCCTATAAATAAAGGCTTCCAATTCTTTGCAAAGAGAGTTTCATTGGAGTTAGGTAGCACAAAATTATAGTAGGTTCACCTTGGTCTACAAAAGGAGAATAAGAGAGAGAGACTGAAGGTGGAAGAGTCGCTCAAGGGACAGGGTAAATAAACTTCCAAGACCACCTTTGTGGGATTATAGGTAGTTAGGCTACAATGAGTAAGCATATATAAAATCTCTTTGTTGAGGGTTAGATGCAGTCGTTATATTCATATACTAAATAGGTCATGGCGTTCTATCTAATTATATTCATGCTTTAATATTGATGACACTTTAATCTTAATGATTGTTTTAGCTTGGCTACCTAAAACTCGATTTCATGGTGTGAATTGGCATTAAAATGTGTTTGTCATTACTAGATCCAAGATAATCATTTATTGGATACTTGCTCTTTGAGATAGGGTTAGTTCAATATCCACATAGGTTGTAGTATGGATTAGTATGGAGTCTTGTTGCTTTATAACTATTGGAACTTAATTTTATGTGTTGGTTAATAGTCGAATATATCAACTATTGGGTAATACATTAATCTCACGGTATTGAGATGTAAAGGAGATACAATTGAGAGAAATACGTGGTAATATTAATAGGTGAATAGATGAGCGTATTATTGACCTATGGATATGCATGATAAATATGTAATGATGAAATCTACACTAGTAAATTTTTGTATTGTTAACGCCAAGATTTCTATTTTACTTTCTGTCACTTTTTATGTCATTTACTTTCACGCATCACAACAAATATACAACCCTTATCTACTTAAGATCTTAAAAACTATTGAGCAGTCTTTGAAACCAATAGTCTCTGTGTAGAGGATAATTATAAAACTTACTTTTGCTTCACAACGAACAAAGAGGCGCTGTTGTCGGGGAATGGTGCTAGTTTTTAAAGACATCACATAGTTTTTATTATTTTAAGTATTATTTATATCTTTTAATATTTGTATAATTTGTTTATAGTTACTAATATACTAGTCATGTTAGACAGTTCTCTTTAGTAGAGTCTAGATTCCACATCTGGAATTTCTCCAGTTAGAGTCAGCCTTAATTTTGGGCTTTAAACAAGAAGTAAATCAATCTTTCATAAAATTCCCTGGAAAGGGTCAGCCTCCATCAATTCCTTCATTTCATAAAATTCCCTGGAAAAGGTCAGCCTCCATCAATTCCTTCATTTTATAAAATTTCCTGGAAAGGGTCAGCCTCCATCAATTCCTTCATTTCATAAAATTCCAATTTTCAACGGTGAAAACTATGGCTATTGGAAGGATTGTATTGTTAGACGCTAGTGTGGACCGTCCTTTCGGGCCATACCCCTCCGTGGGTGGGATACGTGAACTGACTCTTTTTTGTCGATCGGACGCTTTCGCGTCACTTTTGAAAAAGTTTACAGAGTCGCCACCGACCTTTTATTTTATCCAATGAAGGAAAGGTTTATAAAAGAAACAGAAAAAAGACCTTTGAGAGATTCTGGGTAAGGGGGTAGGTTATACAAAGGGAAGGTGTTAGCACCCTTTGTATCCATGGTTATCCATGGGCTCTTTAGTTTGCTTAGCTCATTTGCTTTACTTTTCAATTGATTCGGAATGCTTTACCTGTGTTTTTGAAATACCTTTGCAAATAGAATTTGTAATGATCCTTGTGCGGATATATACAAATGCTTGTTTATCTTTCGAAAGATGTTTTGAAAAGATCGTTAATTTTGTAATGATCCGTGTTTGGATGTATACAAAATATTGTCTTTTGGAAAATTCGTTTTAAAAAAACAACAGTGTATGAGAATTTTGTTTGTTTTGATTTTGAGCAAGCAAACTAGGAGGTCTACCCTGAGTTAGGAGGTCTTTATCCTTGTTCCCTTTAAAAATCTATCCATTCGTCGGATATAAACAAAAGGTTCGATTTTGTACTCGAAACAGTAGAAATGTAACTTTGATTTTGAAAAGAGTGAAAAGGGGTTACCCTAGGAGGTGCAAATGTGATTGTGATTGAATTCAGATATTTATCTTTGAAGTTAGTGATCTGACGGTTCAGTTTTATCTTTGACATACACGCAGTTTATATGGGTGCTGGAAATTAAAATGCGGAAATGTAAAGTGCAGAAAGTAAATCTACGCTATTACATCGATTGTGCGGGAAATGTAAACTAGCCTATTTACATGAATTTGACATCCTATACATTTATCTAGGAATTTTAAATTGCAAGAAATAAAAGGCATATTTTTGTATTTTTGTGATTTATTTTAAATATAATTAATGCATTATTAATTAATTTAAAATAAAGAAAAGATGGAAATATGATTAAACCTAGCAAATAAGTTTAAAAATATGTACAAAATGTTTGTTAATTGATTTTAGAACAAAACTAATTTTTTTGGAATTTTTGAAATTTGTTTTTGGATATTTTAAGTTAATCAAAACATAATTATGCAAATAATTACACAAATAATTAAAACTTAAAGAGAAAATTATCCTAAATATGTACAAAATTAGTTTATGATATATAAACAATATTTAACACAAAGAACAATTTTTTTTATGATTTTTTGACTAATTAAAATAATTAATAAGCAAATATACAAATACATACTAATTAATTATGAAAAATATTGAAATTTTGAAGAAAAATAAAATATTTTTGTTTCATAAAATAATATATTATTTTAGAAGTTTAAAATATTTTTTGTGGAATTTTTGGAAGTTTTTAACTATTTTTAATTAATTTATCAAAGAAACTAAAATAAAAATAGAAAATAAAATTAAAAATATAAGGATACTGATCTGGTGTGGCAATTAATGAAGGAGCATGGTGAGCTTGCATGTGTGAGGCGTTGGATTGGCTTTGAGATTGATCCAAGGGCACAGATTTGTAGGTGCATGGTATGATGGTGTACACTGAATCCAAGGGGATTCAAAGTCTTTGCAGGGGCCCACGCTGGATTGACCAGCGAATAAGATTTGAGGGAAGGGCCACCTTGGCGCGCTGAAAAGTCAGACGAACCACGCTTGGACGCGTGGTCGTCTTCAACCTCCAGAAGTGAGGTTTTCAGCTTCAAATAGCGGGGGTTTTTAACCTCCCCTATTTGGACGTTAAAATTCCAGTTTTTTAACAACCTATGAACCTGCAAAAAATACGAGTTAGCAATAGAAACAAGTGACCCAGATCCACTAATTAGAGTGTCCTGAATCCAAATATGTCATTTGTTTTAAGGTTTGAAGCTCCTAGCTATGGATACGAAGAAGATGAAGCTTAAACACTCATGGACTCGTTTTAATGGTGGAGCCTGATCCTCACGTTGGAACACTCATGCTAAGGCCCAGATCACACATATAGGTCCCCATAAGGATGTTAGGGTGGTTAGTTTGCAGTGAAATTAGTTGCATATACAAAAACGAAAATAAAACTCATATGTACATGAAGAGCTTTAAGTGCTTTATACGACTCTCATATGTCTATATTTAGAGCTCAATCTTACTCTATAATGTTTGAGGAGATGATTAGAAGTGTTTATTGGTATTGATATTGATTGGAAATTTGAATTTGAAAATTACAAAGTATATGCAAATTTTGAGAATTTTTGTGATATTTCTTGCTATACTCTTGCCCTATTTCGTGTGTCCCCCCCCTTTTGCTGAAGTATGATGCTTCTTTTATAGCCCAAAGTTGCTTGGAACTCAAGCTAAGAAGCTTTGTTGTCTTTGTTGAAAGTTTGATTTTTAAAATATTAAAAATCTTTGAATTGTTGACCAAGCTTGACTCCATTCAATGCTCTTGTCTTGCTCTTCAATTCTTGCAGAAAAAATGAAGATTCCTTGAAGTGAGTCATACTTGGAGGCCAAGCAACCATTATCCATGCATTTTCCTTTTAATTTTAATCTTAAAGTAAGATAAAATTATGCAAAAAATGGCCAATAAAGATGTGGGCTTTGTCTTGGTCGTGGGAGGCCCATAGTAACATGGCAAAGATGTTTGGACCATAAAAACTTGGCATCTTTTGGAAAAAAAACATTTTTGAGCAATGTTGATTTCATGCATTTTCCCAAAATTTAGCCAACTTCAACAAGGTGTAAATCCTTCAATTTTTGTCATATGAAGGAGATCTTGCACTTTTTGGAAACCTCAAAGAGTCCTCTAACCAATGTCTTTGGTCTCATATCAAAATGATTTTTGGTTCTCCTTGTGTGTCCATTTGAAAAAAGTGTCTTTTTGTTGACTTTGAAAATGACCTGTAATGTCTTTGGCCATATTTTTCAAATGGTGAATGCTATGACCATGGGATCAATTGCATTTGAAAGATAATTGAATTTCCTTCAAAATGAGCTTTGGTTGACATTTTTTGGATGAAGGATGAGAGAGTTATGATCAGTCAAAGTTGAGTTGACTTTTCAGGCAAAAACCCTAATTTTGAATCTTAGGGTTTTGTTGATTTTTGATCTTTCCTTGATGAATTGTGATCATCCAATGATCAAATGTTGAATCCTTTGACAAAATATGGACTTTGACAAAAAATTTCATTTTTGACTGTCAGTTGACTTTTTTGGTCAAACGGGTCGTCTGTTGACTGTTTGAGCTGCTGACGGTGCGTCTGAGTGAATTGAAGTTTGAAAATTTGTATGATGGTACTTTGAGATGTATGGATGTATATGAAATCCATTTGAGCTCTCAAAACTTGTTGCTCCTGTTAAAACAAGAAAAACCCTGATTAGGGACTGTCTGTATAGGAGGCAGTTAAGCGTACCTGATTTTTGTGCAGTGTTGAGTTTCTGCTAATCATGTGATATTCAGAAGACTTCTAACACAAAAATCTTGGAAATTTGAATTGTGAATGATTGATTTGATTGATTGTACAAATCACTGTGAATTGTACTGTCTGCAGTTTGTCTGTCAACCGACTGTTCGTGTACTGAAGCAGCAGTTAAAGTGAAAAATCAACCGTCAAAGTTAATTTTTTTTTTTTTTTTTGTTGTTATTTTTGTTTTTGTTTGGTGTGAAGCATGAAAATTTATTTACATGACTTGTTAGAAAACAGAAACATAATAAATAACTGATATTTACGGTATGCGGGCAAAATTACCGATAATAACCTGAAAATTATTTAATGCACAGAAATAGAAATATTTGACTGGCAGAAAATACACAAAATATTATCTTAGTAATTAAGCAATATTATGACAACTAGTACAACATTTAATACTGACAGTATAAATATTACATACTATATTGAACAGTACGACGAATAAACGGTACGTTTAAGAAAATAAGAAACACGGCAAATTTTAAAAATGACGGTTGATGAACCATGCTATGATCAATAACATGTAGAGGATTGGGAATGCAACCATTGCAGGTCCACACTTCTCAGGACTGTGTAGGCAGAAGAAAGTCATGATCACCGTAGCAATGGTGATGACTGTAAGAACAGTGTCTCTATCCATTTTGCCATTTTTGCTAGGGAAGAAGAGAAAATGGATTATGAAGTAGGAAATTTGAAAGATGATTTAGAATTTGATGTGAGATTTGTGGGAAGAATGAGAGGTATTTATAGAATGGAAAGATGATAGAGACGTTGGGGAATGATGTGATTCCGTACAAAAGGAAATTTGAGTGGTAGTGAGATTTGAAAGAAAGTGTAAGGTATTGTTGGGAAAAGAGAGATGGATAGAATAAAGTTGAGATTTGAATTTGAAAGGATAGATTTGAAAAGATTTTGAAAATAATGGAATATAGCACAAAAGTTAGTGGGAAAACAAAAACAATTGTTACCAGTACAGTGTGAGTTTCCTGCTTTTGCGCCTGCAAAAAGATTTAACCCTGCATGAACTGTGTTAGTACTATTTATCTGTAAAATAAATAAATAGTATTTGTGAAGTAAAGAACAGTATTTGGCGTTTGCGTAAGAATAAATTCCACTGTAAGCCAAGTTACTGTGTAAGAAAAATTCTGAAAACCAAGTTCTTCATATGTCAGGATATTTTGAAAAAATCCATGTTTATATGAGACTCTTAATTTTCATATTGAAACTTTCCTGAAAAAAGAAGTGGGCAAATTTTGGGGTATAACAGTTGCCCCTATTCAATCTTCTTAAACCTGAAGAGATTGTCTGAAATCTGAGGGTAGAAGATGATTGAATAAATAGATGCCCTGAAAATTTGCACTTACCTTGATCAGCAGAGATGTTGGAAGTTGCATTTGAATGTTGTCTGTGAAATGTTGTTGGCAGATTGAAACATTACCTGAGATGGGCTTTCGGATGCCACCTGGACAATGTGTTGATGGTTTGTTCATCAGAATGAATCTGTTGATTATATCTTGATGAAGGATTTGAAAGTTGATCATTGTGGAACCGTTTGAGGTATCACTTTAGATCTGCAATGTTAGATCGTTCTGGAACCGTCTGAGGTTTCGCCTTAGATCTGAAATGCTAGATCGTTCTGGAACCGTCGGAGGTATCGCCTTAGATCTGAAATGCTAGATCGTTCTGGAACCGTCTGAGGTATCGCCTTAGATCTGAAATGCTAGATCGTTCTGGAACCGTCTGAGGTATCGCCTTAGACTAGCAATGTTAGATGATAAATGAGTTGAGAATGAGAGTTCTTCAGAGTGAATCTTTGGTTTGATTGTATCTGAAAGGACTGCTTGTCTGAATAAGATTCAGGATGAACACTGCATGTGAGTGAGAACATCTTTGCTGAAGACATCTGTCTACCTGAAAAATCAAGTTAATAATATGCGATGTCTATGATGCATGTATGATATGAGATCCTCGAGCTAGAGGAGAAATATGCAAGTTATGTTGTGTATGAATATGCGTATGATGCATGATTGTGAATGTGAATATGAGTGTGAATGTGATGCATGGTTTATGCAGCTTAGAGCGTGTCAAGCTCCTGATTGGGAAAATAAATCCCAGCTTAGTCGTCAAGAAATGAAGGCATTGTGATTGGGAAAATAAATCCCTGCTAGCCATTTGGAAGTGAAGGCATCGTGGTTGTTGATGATCTTCTGTCTCGCTTGAGTACCCTGGGTTGGGGAAATTCTTTGAGAACCAGGATGTTCTATTGAAGGATCTTTGATTACTGCTCGGGGATGAACAGTAGTTTTGAGAGTTCGGACTGTGACGCCCTTTGGAGTGGGAATGAGGAAGATGCATAATCCTCCGATGCACTATCTGACCAAGTTTGGGTGCGGAGATCACACCTTCTGAAGACAGTAATCTGGAACAACCCTGCTGGGGAATAAGACTTCTTTCGAAAGAAAAATCTTTTTGAGGGATTTGTTGAGGAATGTGTCTCCATTGGGGAAACTTCCTTCTGATGCTGGTTTAGGATAATGTCCAAATAATTGGGACATGTCCGGAATGCTATTCCTGTTTTTCCTGGTAAACATCAATCATATTCAAATGCATATGTTCATTCAAAATATCATTGGGATGCTCGCGTATTCAAAACAGAAAAAATGAAAATGTTAGTTATAAGCTGCATTGATTTTTGAAAAGGTGCCGTGATAGGCGGATTAGTATAGGGAGACAACAATCCTAGAAGTAGGAAATTGTCAGAAAGTTTTGAAAAGTATTTATGAAAAGAAATAGCTATGTGAGAACGATCCAGTCAAGTTTCAATTCTGCTATTGCCAATCTGTCTTCGAGCATCTCATCCCTCACTTGTTGGAAGAAAGTGATTGGACTGATCGGTGTCTTTGAGGTGTTGAACCTTGTCGGTGAGTAGGCAGCTGAGCGGGACATAGTTGTATGCTTTATTCCCTAATTTTTGCCTAGGCTGCCCTTTCAGGTTTTCAGCCTACCGGGATTGTATTTGTTTTGTCTCTAATTTTTGCCTGGATCGCCCTTTCGGGTTTTCAATCCACCGAGACGCTCATTTTTGCCTAAGTTGCCCTTTCAGGTTTTCAACTTAGCGAGCTGTTTTTTTTTTTTTTTTTTTAAGCAAAGTACTTTTTGACTATGTCCGCATTCACAGGGTGTGGGAAATCCTCGCCATCCATGGTGGTAAGCAACATGGCACCGCCGGAGAATATTTTCTTGATTATGAATGGTCCCTCGTAGGTGGGGGTCCATTTGCCTCTGGGATCACCTTGTGGTAAGATGATGCGTTTGATAACCAAGCCACCAGTTTGGTATGCTTGACTTTTGACTTTCTTGTTGAATGCTTTGATCATGCGCTTTTGGTATAGCTGGCCATGACAGATAGCTGCAAGTCTTTTCTCATCGATCAAGTGTATTTGGTCGAATCGAGTTTGAATCCAATCGTCTTCGTCTAGATCGGCTTCTTTCATGATCCTTAAGGAAGGAATCTGGATTTCGATTGGGAGAACTGCTTCCATACCGTAGACTAACGAGAATGGAGTTGCCCCTGTTGAAGTACGCGCAGATGTGCGATAACCATGAAGAGCAAAAGGTAACATCTCATGCCAGTCTTTGTAGGTTACTGTCATCTTTTGTATGATTTTCTTGATGTTTTTGTTGGCGGCTTCGACAGCGCCGTTCATCTTTGGTCGATATGGAGAAGAATTATGATGTTTGATCTGGAACTGCGTGCAGAGTTCAGTAATCATTTTGTTGTTTAGATTCGTGCCATTGTCAGTGATGATCCTTTCGGGGATGCCGTACCGACAAATGAGATTGTGCTTGATAAACCTGGCTACCACATTCTTGGTGACAGAAGCATATGAAGCTGCCTCTACCCACTTTGTGAAGTAGTCAATAGCGACCAGGATAAAGCGATGTCCGTTGGAAGCAGTAGGTTTGATTTCTCCAATCATATCAATACCCCACATTGCGAAAGGCCAAGGAGCCGTCAGAACGTTTAATGGAACTGGAGGTACATGCACTTTGTCGGCATATATCTGGCATTTGTGACAAGTTTTGGAATGATGATGGCAATCTGTCTCCATGGTAGACCAGTAGTAACCTGCTCTCAAGATCTTTTTAGCCATTGTATGTCCGTTGGAATGAGTACCGAAGGTACCATTGTGTATGTCTTCCATGATTTGTTCTGCTTCCTTCTTGTTTACGCAACGAAGTAAAGTCGAGTCATGGTTGCGCTTGTACAAAGTTCCATTGCTTAGGAAGAATTTGGAGGCAAATCTCCTTAGAAACTTTCTGTCGTTAATAGATGCCCCTTCAGGGTACTCCTGGGTTTCGAGATACCTTTGTATTTCATGGAACCATGATTTGTCTTCCATTTGTTTGGTATCGATCTCATTGCAATAGGCTGGTTCGTCTTGCCTGTAAATGGTGATCATAGGAGCTTCGTCGTCCCAATTGACTTTGAACATGGATGACATGGTAGCTAAGGCATCAGCTAGTTGATTTTCTTCGCGTGGGATGTGTTCGAAAGTGATCTCCTCGAAGTAAGGAATCAAACTCAACACATGTTCTTTGTATGGAATTAGATTTGGGTGCTTTGTGTCCCATTCCCCTTTGACTTGGTAGATTACCAAGGCCGAGTCTCCGTAGACTTCAAGGAATTTGATTTTTAGATCAATTGCAGCTTTGAGACCCAGAATGCATGCTTCGTATTCGGCTATATTGTTGGTGCAATTGAAACACAATCTGGCGGTGAAGGGTGTATGACCTCCTGTGGGGGAAATGATCACAGCTCCGATGCCATTGCCGAGCGCATTAGAAGCTCCGTCAAAAACCATAGTCCATCGGGATCCTGGTTGTTTGTAGTCATTGACTAGCATAATGTCTTCGTCTGGGAAGTCAAAGTTCAATGCCTGATAATCATCTACTGCTTGATGAGCTAAATGATCAGCTACCACACTTCCTTTGATTGCTTTTTGCGAAGTGTATTGAATGTCATATTCTGTTAGGATCATTTGCCATCTTGCAATCCTTCCAGAGAGAGCAGGTTTTTCGAACACGTATTTGATTGGATCCATCTTGGAGATCAGGAAAGTGGTGTGATTTAGCATATACTGTCTTAGTCGGCGAGCCGCCCATGCTAAGGCACAGCAAGTTTTTTCGAGTAGTGAGTATCTTGTTTCACAATCGGTAAACTTTTTGCTAAGATAGTAGATTGCGTGCTCCTTTCGACCGGAATCGTCATGTTGTCCGAGTACACACCCCATTGAATCTTCTAACACAGTTAGGTACATTATCAGAGGTCTGCCTTCCACAGGAGGTAACAAGATTGGCGGTTTTTGAAGGTATTCTTTGATTTTATCAAAGGCTAACTGGCATTTGTCATTCCATCTTTCCACTTGATCTTTCTTCAGTAATTTGAAGATTGGCACACAAGTAGGAGTCATATGGGCAATGAATCTGGCTATGTAGTTTAGACGTCCCAAGAATCCTCTGACTTGTTTCTCGGTACGGGGTATAGGCATTTCTTGAATGGCTTTGACCTTGGCAGGATCAACCTCAATACCTTTACTGCTGACGATGAAACCTAAGAGTTTACCGGATCTTACTCCAAAGGTACACTTGTTCGGGTTCAGTCGCAATCTGTATTTCTTGAGTCTGTCAAACAGCTTGTGTAAATGACTCAAATGTTCTTCTTCGGTGTTGGATTTTGCGATCATGTCATCGACATACACCTCTATTTCCTGATGAATCATATCATGAAATAGTGTTACCATTGCTCGTTGGTAGGTAGCTCCAGCATTTTTTAGACCAAAGGGCATTACTTTGTAACAAAAGGTTCCCCAGGGAGTTGTGAAGGTTGTTTTTTCCATGTCTTCGGGTGCCATCTTGATTTGATTGTACCCTGAGAATCCGTCCATAAAGGAGAATACCTTGCATTGTGCGGTATTGTCAACTAGTACATCGATGTGCGGTAAAGGGAAATCATCTTTAGGGCTTGCCCGGTTCAGATCTCTGTAGTCTACACACATTCTGACTTTCCCGTCTTTTTTGGGTACAGGCACGATGTTAGCTATCCAAGGAGGATAACTTACAACTTTTAGGAATCCGGCATTGAATTGTTTTTCAACCTCGTCTTTGATCTTTTTTGACATATCAGGCTTACTCCTTCGCAGTCTCTGTTTGACCGGAGTGCTTCCTTCTTTGATTGGCAGGCGATGAACTACAATGTCCGTGTCAAGGCCAGGCATATCTTGATAAGACCAGGCGAATATCTCGGCGTAGTCTTGCAACAATTGAATCAGTCTTTGCTTGACACTGT
The DNA here is from genome assembly GCF_029867415.1 of Vicia villosa. Taxonomy (NCBI): domain Eukaryota; kingdom Viridiplantae; phylum Streptophyta; class Magnoliopsida; order Fabales; family Fabaceae; genus Vicia; species Vicia villosa. Next base: position 109,606 of record NW_026706461.1, read on the forward strand.
TTTCTAAGTCAGCCCCAATTCTGACCTCTTTCTTTTCTTCGTCACTGCCCAAGTTGATGACCTCAATCGGCTCCTCATGAGGCTGTATGGCTTTTTCTTCTTGTTCTAGAAGTCTTGCAATTTCTCTTGGCACTTCACAATCTTCCTCACTTTCGTCCTCAGTTTGGTAGATCGGATTTTCAAAGTCATGACGGGCAATAGCAGAGTCGTTATTGACTGGATCCAGCGTGTATGTGAATCTGCATGGTAGATATGTGAGTGTGTATGAAGAGAAAAACATAGCTATTTGAAAGCGAATAAAGAAAGAAAAAGGATCACAAAATTTTGAACATGCAAGCATCCCATGATTTTATTGAATGCACATAATCATGATATGACAAACCCTTTTTGTAGAAGGACCGTTGTGCTAAGGCACACGGCTTTCAAGCTCATGGTTCGATTGTTCAGGAACCACTTTTATCTTTGCACAATATACACAAAGAAAACAGGAAATGGCATTTACTCCTGATCAAAGGAGATCACATCCTCTGCTTTCCAGTTGTTCAATCCACCGTTGTTAGCAGGGAGCACCCAGCTGTTCCAGTTGCAGTTGTTCTTTTCGTCTTCCGTAGCATTGATTCCGCTAGTGGGAAAATGCGTAGGTAATTCCTCAGGATAAGTTGGATGATTTGTTGGATATGAGAATCCAGGTGGAGGTCCCTCTATTGGCTGAGCGAGATGCTCGATAAGGCCGTCCCATGCAGTAGGAATGATGTTTTGAATAGAGACTTGTGCATCCTGATAAGGAGTGTACTGTGACAGAAAATAACCTTCGTTGTTTGGCATCTTCCTGGCTTCTTCAAGAGCGAAGTTGTCGTCGTACTGTTCGTCCCATCCAGTCGGGACAATGTCTTTGATGGGAGTTGAAAAGCTCGGAGGAGCGGAATATTTCACCATATAGTCGTATTTGCCGCTGGGTTCTCCTAGCGTGTCCCATACTTCTTTGGGTGGATTTTGATATTGCTGAGTGACGGGACTTGTGATACTTCCGTCATTTTGATTACCCTCTTCTGTTGGAGTAAGATCTTCCAGAGCAATGTAAGAATTCTGAGGTGTGATATACTGGTAGTTGTAACCGTCATTTGGTCCTCCCACAGCATCCCACATTCCCATGGTAATGGGTGGAATTTCGTCTGGATATGGCTGAATGATGTGGTTCAAGTATGTCCCTTCATCATCAATGGCGTTTACTTCTTGGCTGGCGAAGTGTGATATTAACCCTTCAGAGCGAGGATTTTGATCATTCTTTTGATTTTCACCATTATAGCCCAGACCTAGCTTGTCGGACTTGTAGGGTATATCAGGGAGTTGTCCCCATACTGTGCGATCACCCTGTTCAATCATGGCTTTGGCATCTTTGAGAGAAGCCATAGTTGTAGCTGGAGTAGCAGGAATATGCTTGGTGGTAGAGATATCTGGAGATACAACCTCAAAAGCTTGATACGGAGTTTCGATGGATTCGCCCTCCATCTCAACATACTTGTCGTTGCTCAAGTGACTGACCATATATTCTTCTTCGCCATAGACTGTGACAACCTTTCCTTTTACTGGGTATTTTAACTTCTGATGCAGGGTAGAAGTTACAGCGTTTGCCCCATGTATCCAAGGGCGTCCTAGTAAACAGGAGTATGTTGGAAGAACGTCTATTACGGAAAAGATAACATCGAAAGTTTGAGAGCCCACTCTGATTGGGAGCTTAACTTCTCCGTACACCGTTCTTGTTGACCCATCGAAGGCTCTTACAACCACATCACTTGGTTGTAGCACAACTCCTTTGAAGTCAAGTTTTTCCAGTATTACCTTTGGTAACACGTTTAGAGAGGAACCATTGTCTATTAGCACATGAGACAGAGTGGTGCCGTTGCATTCGATAGAGATGTGCAGGGCCTTGTTGTGATTTCTTCCAGCAGGAGTTAGATCCACATCAGAGAAACCAAGACCATTGGGCACTGTAAGACTGGCGACACAATTCTCAAATTGGTCGATTGGGATTTCTTGAGGCACATGCGCAGCTTGAAGGAACTTCATTAGAGCTTTAGCATGAGCTTCTGAATATTTTAGCAGAGATAACATTGAGATTTTTGAAGCAGTATGCCCCAGTTGTTCGACAATATTGTAATCACTTTTGCAGATGATTTTCAATATTTCGTCCATCTCTTGCTTTGATGGATCCTCAGCAGTGATCTCTACCGGATTTTGAACTGGTTCGATCAGTGGCTCTTTGCCTCGAGTGTTGATATCTGGAATAGGAATTGGAACCTGGATTGGACTAGCAGCAATATTTGGAGAAATTTCTGGTGAAAAGATTCTTCCACTTCTCGTGATCTTGCTAGTGCCTGCAATGTTACTTACAGCTGAAGTAGTTAGTGTTGCGTCCTCTTTAGTCGAGGGATCCTGCTTAACTCCATGAATGTAAACATTAGTGTCATATCCCCATGGGACAGCTTTGTCTGAGGAGTATGGAAATGGAGTTGGTCTAGCAATGACTACTGATGCCACTTTGAGTGTAGCAGAAAGTTTGAATGGAGCCTTGGTAGAGATTTTGAATGGTAAGCTGGAGATCACTGAGACGTCTTCCATTCTTATCCCGTTGGCAAAGACTTTGCCCAACATGTCCATAGAAGGGAGCCTCTCAAACATAATGATACGGCGATCCATGTGTTTTTGAATTCCCATCTTTAGATTTTCACAACCATTGGGTTGGCGTGAGCAATAAAAGCAGTCGGGATCACAACCTGGAAAGTAACCAGCTTGGATGAACTTTCTTTTGACTTCGAGGAGTGGAATTGATACTTCGTTCACATCATAAATGTAAACTGTGTCTATGATAGCATTAACAGTTTTGTCATGCTTTGGCATAGGTGCTGTGATGACATTTGGAGTTTCTGGAGGATCGAACTCAATTTCTCCAGCATCTATCATGTCTTGGATTTTATTTTTCAGGGCCCAGCAGTGATCTGCGTCATGTCCTGGACAGTTTGAATGATAGGCACATGTTGCATCAGGGCGATAATTCAGAGAAGAAGTATTGACATTCTTCGGAGGACCCCTTAATGTGATCAGATCCGCTTTAAGCAAGTGCTGCAATGCCTGAGAGATTGGCATGTTGATTTTGGTGAAAGTTCTTCTTGGTGCATCTGGTCGATGCGTATATTTTGGCTGTTGATCTTTTTGAGGTGCAGATGCGGAGATCATAACTGCCCCTACAGATTGATGCTGATCACTTTTGTGACTTGTCTGAATTTGCGCTGTATTGACCTCATTTCTGATGGGCCTTTTTGTAGTACCAGAGGAGGATCCTACTTGAATTTTTCCATTTCGAATGCCACTTTCGACACGTTCTCCGGTCAGTATTAGGTCAGTGAAACCTGATGATGAACTTCCCAGCAAATGGCTATAGAATGGGCCAGTTAAAGTGCCCATGAACATGTCGACTAGTTCGCGATCAGATAAGGGTGGTTGAACCCTTCCAGCCATATCTCTCCACTTTTGTGCATACTCTTTGAAACTTTCTTTTGGTCCCATAGACATGCCTCGCAATTGAGTACGAGTGGGTGTAAGATCAGCATTGTATTGGTACTGTTTGTAAAAAGCAGCAGCTAATTCTTCCCAAGTATGAACCTTGGTATTTTCTAGCTGGTAGTACCATTCGAGTTGTGTACCTGACAGACTTTCTTGGAAAAAGTGAATCCACAATTTGTTATCTGTTGTATGAGGTTGTATCTTCCTCACATAAGATCTCAAATGTAGTTTTGGACAAGAAACTCCATCATACTTTGCAAAGGTTGGAACTTTGAATTTTGGAGGGATGACAACATCCGACACGAGTCCCAGATCATTGAAATCTAAGCCAGGTATTTTTTGTATTTCCATAGCTTTCATACGATCCTCCAACTGTTGGTATTTGTCATCATCCTGTTCGTCTCCAGAATGATCTTCTTCTTCATTTGAAGAGAGAGAGGGTTTAGCAGAACCCTGGTTGCTTTGATTATCTTCTTGTTCACCATCACCGACTATTTCAGGGATTGGTGGCTTTTTGATCTTTTTGACAGGGATCTTGATCTTCCTTCTCAGGTAACTCAAGCCTGCAGATTCTTTGGGCTTCTTCTTCTTCTTGAGTATCAGGGCTTTCAGCTCTTGTTGCCCCTTTGCCAGTTCCAGAATTGCCACTTGAACTTGGGCATTCTGTACTTCGAGATTCTTGATGCTTGCCTCAGATTCCATCTCTTCTGACTGAAATAAACAGCGAAGAGATGAGAAACCCGTCATGAGAACCTGTTATGAAATGTGTATGACTGGATGCCATGTATGCAATGTGTATGCAATGAATGCAATGTATGAAATGCAATGTATGAAATGCAATGTGTATGCAATGCATGTGAATGCATGTGTGCAATGTTTTCAAGGATCATAGAGTCTAGATTTGTTAAAGAAGCAACAAACGTTAGTTAATCAATTTATTCTTTTTTCTTTGCCTCATTTGGGCTTACAAGACAGAAAATAAAATAAATGATCTTTCAGGTCTCCCGTGGGCGCTTTTTCTTTGTCCCCAGGAATGCGTTGATTCTTTGTTCTTCTTGAAGCTGTCTGGTGAGCTCGAATAGCCTTCTCTCATAGTCCTGACAGTGTTCTTTGAAGGTGTCTCTTTCCTCTTTGAGTTGAACCCAGGATTTTTGCAACTCTTCCAAGTCAGTTGGCATATCCGGGTGTAGAATAACTTGAGGTTCGTAACCTTCGACTTCTGATTCGATAGTCACAGGTAGAACAGCGGGATAGGGCATCATGAGTTTTTGAGCATGAGTACGCACCCATCTGAGGTAAAGTTCCATAGGAATAGAATTCCATTGCCCCAGAGTTTTGCTTTCTATTCTATAGACACTGTCCCAAGCCTGTATGAATCTTCGTCGGTGTCTGTGAGAATCATTCTCGTAATCAAACACAATGCCACGGATAATCATGTCATGAGGACCGTTGCTTCTTGCATATCCGAATTGGCGTAGAGCTAGAGAGGGATTGTAAGTGATACCTCCTTTAATGCCAAGGAGTGGCACATTAGGGTATTCTCCACAATGATCAATGATAGTAATGTCTCTTTGAAAGAAGTTGTTCCATCGGATATCTGAATGAGATAAAGACATGATTCTGTAAGACCATTGTGCTCTTTGTTCATTTCTCAGTACTGATCGGGGAAGATGACATGTAAACCACCTAGCCAGCAGTGGTATACAGCACATGAGAGTTCCTCGCTTCTTCGTGGTACGAGTGTGTAGAGAGTGTAGGATGTCTCCCAGCAATGTTGGTACCGGGTTGCGAATTAGGAAAAGGTTGATGATGTGTACACTTATGAACTGGTCGGAATTAGGGAACAAAACCAACCCATAGATCAAAAGAGCCATAACTTCTTCAAAAGCTGGATAACTTTTGTTTTCTAGCAGTAGTCGAGCCTTTTCCAGTAAGAATTTGGCAAGCAAACCCTCAACTCCACTCTTTGTTTCCCAATTGGATTTGATTTCTGACTTTTGCAGATGTAAAGCAGCAGCAATGACTTCAGGTTTTGGTTTTCTTTCTAAACCAGTGAAAGGTAATTGATCTCGGATTGGTAATCCAATTAATTCAGAGAATTCTTCCAAAGTGGGTACCAACTGGTAATCAGGAAATGTGAAGCAATGATGTTCAGGGTCGAAGAACTGGAACAGGACCCGTATCATGTCTTCTTCAAACTTTGAGGTAACCAAATGGAGTAGGTGACCATGCTTTTCAGTGAATTGAGCATTCCTGGGGAATTCTGCTACCAAGACTTTGAGTTCAGATGGCACCGTTGAGATATTGATTCGGATGTAATCTCTGGTGGCGGGAGCCATTACCTGCAAAAACAAAAGTAAACTCTTTGATCCTTGAAATGTGTAGTGAAAAATGATGTGTTTATGATGCAAACATGTGGCACACAAAAACAAATCAAACAATAGCCTTAGGTTTAAAGGCTTGCATGAGGTTGATAGGTGATACCCTCCCCTCTGAAGTTGAGTTGGTTGAAAACCTGTCCTAGAATAGTATTCGGGTTCTATGATCCTTGGAGACAACATCTCAATACGGCGCTCGGACGGCCGATCAAGAATATTCCTCGAGGATAACTAGCTTCGATCAATTTCAAAGCTAGCCACTTAATAGGCCACAAGTCAAGTTCAACTAAAAGGTTCTAAGACAAATTAGTGTTAATGACACTTCGGAAGCCTAATATACTCCTTGATCGCTTTCAAGGGACATCAGTATAAACCAAAGTATCACACTAACGATGACTACCAGATCAACCGTATCGGTACATGCCGTACAGTTTCCTTGGTCTATTGTCATATACTTAAGGTATCTCGAGATTCGGGTTAGAATCTTTCACACAAGCAAAGTACCCAAGCAAACCTGTGAAAAGTAAAGCAATCAGATCAAACAATTGAAAACATCGAAATGATCTATACTCTAAAGGTAACCCCTTTTGAAAACATTTTGAATTTGTATTCCCCAGCAGAGTCGCCAGTTCTGTGGACCGTCCTTTCGGGCCATACCCCTCCGTGGGTGGGATACGTGAACTGACTCTTTTTTGTCGATCGGACGCTTTCGCGTCACTTTTGAAAAAGTTTACAGAGTCGCCACCGACCTTTTATTTTATCCAATGAAGGAAAGGTTTATAAAAGAAACAGAAAAAAGACCTTTGAGAGATTCTGGGTAAGGGGGTAGGTTATACAAAGGGAAGGTGTTAGCACCCTTTGTATCCATGGTTATCCATGGGCTCTTTAGTTTGCTTAGCTCATTTGCTTTACTTTTCAATTGATTCGGAATGCTTTACCTGTGTTTTTGAAATACCTTTGCAAATAGAATTTGTAATGATCCTTGTGCGGATATATACAAATGCTTGTTTATCTTTCGAAAGATGTTTTGAAAAGATCGTTAATTTTGTAATGATCCGTGTTTGGATGTATACAAAATATTGTCTTTTGGAAAATTCGTTTTAAAAAACAACAGTGTATGAGAATTTTGTTTGTTTTGATTTTGAGCAAGCAAACTAGGAGGTCTACCCTGAGTTAGGAGGTCTTTATCCTTGTTCCCTTTAAAAATCTATCCATTCGTCGGATATAAACAAAAGGTTCGATTTTGTACTCGAAACAGTAGAAATGTAACTTTGATTTTGAAAAGAGTGAAAAGGGGTTACCCTAGGAGGTGCAAATGTGATTGTGATTGAATTCAGATATTTATCTTTGAAGTTAGTGATCTGACGGTTCAGTTTTATCTTTGACATACACGCAGTTTATATGGGTGCTGGAAATTAAAATGCGGAAATGTAAAGTGCAGAAAGTAAATCTACGCTATTACATCGATTGTGCGGGAAATGTAAACTAGCCTATTTACATGAATTTGACATCCTATACATTTATCTAGGAATTTTAAATTGCAAGAAATAAAAGGCATATTTTTGTATTTTTGTGATTTATTTTAAATATAATTAATGCATTATTAATTAATTTAAAATAAAGAAAAGATGGAAATATGATTAAACCTAGCAAATAAGTTTAAAAATATGTACAAAATGTTTGTTAATTGATTTTAGAACAAAACTAATTTTTTTGGAATTTTTGAAATTTGTTTTTGGATATTTTAAGTTAATCAAAACATAATTATGCAAATAATTACACAAATAATTAAAACTTAAAGAGAAAATTATCCTAAATATGTACAAAATTAGTTTATGATATATAAACAATATTTAACACAAAGAACAATTTTTTTTATGATTTTTTGACTAATTAAAATAATTAATAAGCAAATATACAAATACATACTAATTAATTATGAAAAATATTGAAATTTTGAAGAAAAATAAAATATTTTTGTTTCATAAAATAATATATTATTTTAGAAGTTTAAAATATTTTTTGTGGAATTTTTGGAAGTTTTTAACTATTTTTAATTAATTTATCAAAGAAACTAAAATAAAAATAGAAAATAAAATTAAAAATATAAGGATACTGATCTGGTGTGGCAATTAATGAAGGAGCATGGTGAGCTTGCATGTGTGAGGCGTTGGATTGGCTTTGAGATTGATCCAAGGGCACAGATTTGTAGGTGCATGGTATGATGGTGTACACTGAATCCAAGGGGATTCAAAGTCTTTGCAGGGGCCCACGCTGGATTGACCAGCGAATAAGATTTGAGGGAAGGGCCACCTTGGCGCGCTGAAAAGTCAGACGAACCACGCTTGGACGCGTGGTCGTCTTCAACCTCCAGAAGTGAGGTTTTCAGCTTCAAATAGCGGGGGTTTTTAACCTCCCCTATTTGGACGTTAAAATTCCAGTTTTTTAACAACCTATGAACCTGCAAAAAATACGAGTTAGCAATAGAAACAAGTGACCCAGATCCACTAATTAGAGTGTCCTGAATCCAAATATGTCATTTGTTTTAAGGTTTGAAGCTCCTAGCTATGGATACGAAGAAGATGAAGCTTAAACACTCATGGACTCGTTTTAATGGTGGAGCCTGATCCTCACGTTGGAACACTCATGCTAAGGCCCAGATCACACATATAGGTCCCCATAAGGATGTTAGGGTGGTTAGTTTGCAGTGAAATTAGTTGCATATACAAAAACGAAAATAAAACTCATATGTACATGAAGAGCTTTAAGTGCTTTATACGACTCTCATATGTCTATATTTAGAGCTCAATCTTACTCTATAATGTTTGAGGAGATGATTAGAAGTGTTTATTGGTATTGATATTGATTGGAAATTTGAATTTGAAAATTACAAAGTATATGCAAATTTTGAGAATTTTTGTGATATTTCTTGCTATACTCTTGCCCTATTTCGTGTGTCCCCCTTTTGCTGAAGTATGATGCTTCTTTTATAGCCCAAAGTTGCTTGGAACTCAAGCTAAGAAGCTTTGTTGTCTTTGTTGAAAGTTTGATTTTTAAAATATTAAAAATCTTTGAATTGTTGACCAAGCTTGACTCCATTCAATGCTCTTGTCTTGCTCTTCAATTCTTGCAGAAAAAATGAAGATTCCTTGAAGTGAGTCATACTTGGAGGCCAAGCAACCATTATCCATGCATTTTCCTTTTAATTTTAATCTTAAAGTAAGATAAAATTATGCAAAAAATGGCCAATAAAGATGTGGGCTTTGTCTTGGTCGTGGGAGGCCCATAGTAACATGGCAAAGATGTTTGGACCATAAAAACTTGGACTCATTTGGAAAAAAAACATTTTTGAGCAATGTTGATTTCATGCATTTTCCCAAAATTTAGCCAACTTCAACAAGGTGTAAATCCTTCAATTTTTGTCATATGAAGGAGATCTTGCACTTTTTGGAAACCTCAAAGAGTCCTCTAACCAATGTCTTTGGTCTCATATCAAAATGATTTTTGGTTCTCCTTGTGTGTCCATTTGAAAAAAGTGTCTTTTTGTTGACTTTGAAAATGACCTGTAATGTCTTTGGCCATATTTTTCAAATGGTGAATGCTATGACCATGGGATCAATTGCATTTGAAAGATAATTGAATTTCCTTCAAAATGAGCTTTGGTTGACATTTTTTGGATGAAGGATGAGAGAGTTATGATCAGTCAAAGTTGAGTTGACTTTTCAGGCAAAAACCCTAATTTTGAATCTTAGGGTTTTGTTGATTTTTGATCTTTCCTTGATGAATTGTGATCATCCAA
>NW_026706462.1:0-100779 GCF_029867415.1 Vicia villosa
CAAGATGATGAAAGAATTGTGTGAGGAATTCAAGATTGAGCATCATAACTCTTCTCCTTACAGACCAAAAATGAACGGCGCCGTTGAAGCTGCTAACAAGAACATTAAGAAGATCGTCCAGAAAATGGTCGTCACTTACAAAGACTGGCACGAAATGCTGCCATTTGCCTTACATGGGTACCGTACCTCAGTGCGTACTTCAACAGGGGCAACTCCCTTTTCTCTAGTATACGGCATGGAAGCTGTGCTCCCCGTAGAAGTTGAAATCCCATCAATGAGAGTCCTCATGGAGACTAAGTTATCAGAGGCTGAATGGTGTCAAAGCAGATACGATCAGTTGAATTTAATCGAAGAAAAACGTATGACTGCTCTATGCCATGGACAATTATACCAAGCAAGGATGAAACACGCCTTCAACAAAAAGGTTCGACCTCGTGAATTTCAAGAAGGCGACCTCGTGCTTAAAAAGATCTTGTCTTTTCAACCAGATTCTAGGGGCAAATGGTCTCCTAATTACGAAGGCCCGTATGTTGTCAAAAGAACATTTTCTGGCTGCGCCATGACTCTTGCAACTATGGATGGTGATGAACTCCCACATCCTGTGAATCCTGATGCAGTCAAGAAATACTTTGTCTAAAAAATAATAAAAGAACAGCTCGGTAAGTCGAAAACCCGCAAAGGGCGACTTAGGCAAAAATGAGCGTCTCGGTGGACTGAAAACCCGAAAGGGCGGTCCAGGCAAAAATTAGAGACAATAAACAAAAAAATTTTTCATCCTGGTAGATTGAAAACCTGAAAGGGCAATCTAGGCAAAAATTAGGGATTTATGACAAAGTAACTGCATTAGTCTATACTTCGTCACCTGAAGAGTCTATACTTCATTAAAGGATCTTCAATCAAATCATCGCCAATCTGAAGCGACAGGCACAGTTGGAACTCAAAGTTGTTAGGGGGAATAGTGGTTATTGTTTTCAATGTAGCCTTTTCCGCATAATTACCATTTCCAACTTTTGTAAATACTCCATGGAATCACGCCTTTAGCTGATTACCATCCTATTAAATAAATTTGAGCCTTGTGCCCATTTGTTTGCAATCTCTAATTTCTTTTAGCTTGTAAAATGACGCTTTAATTGTGTTATTCGTTTTTGAAAAAAAAGAAAAAAATAAGTTTTAAATGAATTTACTTCACTTTTCTTTTTCAAAATAAAAGCGAAATTTTCCTTTGAGTTGTGAACAACGGAAGGAACATCAGCAGTCGTCTCCATAGGATGAACAAAAAGGATTCTCCCGGAAAAATTGTTGAGGCAACGATATTCTTGTCCCAGAAAAGAATTCTTGAAGCAATTACCCCTCGAGGTAAAGAAGGTCTTCTATCCCCAGTAAAGAAGATTTTTCCATCTCAGTAAGAAGAGATGCTTGTCTTCCCCAGAGAAGTTTAAAGCACGCAACACCATTCATCACCCTTGTTATCTACACCATGTTGAAGAGCATTTGCCAAGTATCTGGTTATATTGCGACGTCGGTCCATCTCCAGTATATACTTCATTGTCTGTCAGTATTGTCAGTATGCATGCTACATTCATGACATTCATCATTCATACATATTTTCATCATTTATGCATTCTTGCATTTTTCAATGTCTGCTTAAAATCACCTGTTTAGGATATATCTATCCCAAAAAAAAAGAAGGAAAAAAGAAAAAGTATGGGCGTGTCATCTCTCCAAGTAGGTTGTCACCCATAAGCAGAAAGAACATTTTGTTTCTCCAGTTCCCCACTGAGATCATTCCTCGTGGAAGAAGGTTGATTTAGTTTCTCCTCTCCAAAACAAAGGAGAAAATCCCCATTCGAGTTCATTCCTCATGGGTACAAAGTCTTGTTTGACTATTTCTTTCCAATTCATTCTTGGTTAGAACCTTGTCTTTACCAAAGATTCAAATTCCGATTCCTCAAATAGAGTCGTGAAAAAACAGACAATAAGCAATAGCCTTATCATCTGAGCGGCTTATGTCTCTTTCAAAAGCTTTTTCCTCTCAAGGAAATCAATCCTGAAGACCATTTGACAATCAGGGCCTTATTACTATTCACAAGGCTGAATAACCAGTAATTTCCCTAACAAAGTCTCCAGAATCATTTTATCACTCGGCTGATGATTGATCTTGTCTTCAGAACCACTATCACGAGGCTGGTAGTCGGTAACCTTTTTGTTCTGGTTATATTATTAAACATGTCTATCACAAGGCTGATAGTCGATAATATTAACCGAACCTTTGAAACTCTTTTTACCTTGTCAAGTCTATCACCATGCTGATAGTCGGTAATACAGTTTCATACCTTTCACCTTCGCATTATTAAACAAGTCTATCCCCATGCAGATAGTCGATAATGTCAATAGGTAAGCTTTTCTTACAAAGCTATCATTCCCAGGCGAAGCATACACTTGCTTTCCCGAACAAAACGGATTCTCTTCCTAAAACGGATTAAGACATCCTTCCCAATCTCTTGTCCCCAGTGGAGTCAGTTCTTGATATCCCCTCGGTAAAGGCATCCTTGCATCATTCGCAATTTTGGTATCTTAGGTCCAAAATTTGCGTCTTCTGATATTTAAGTCTCTTCCACCCTATCAAAACGAAGATTTTCAATCTTCATGTCTCAGGTTGAAGAAACTTAAATAGGGGCATCTGTCATACCCCAATTTTTGACCTAAGATACCACCTCATATCATTTGCATATGCATCATTTGCATCTCTAACAAACTGCATAGCTTGTGTTTGTTACTTGTGACTCAGCAGGATTTAATCAGGAAATCACTCATCAGTACAAGTAACAATCAATTAGGGTTTTGTTCTCCCTTCATCTCAAAAGAACTATCTTCATCAACAATCAACATTTGGTCCTCAGAGATTCACTTCAACAAACTCAACAGCTTTGAATCGACTGAATTAGGGTTTTGACTGAAGACAGCATACTCCTGACTTTTGCTCAGAATTTGACCTAATGGCTTGGGACATGACCTCAAGACCCCAAGTACATCACTTTGACCTAATCCATTGGCTCAGAACATCTCCTACACAAAGATTGATCAGACAAATCCTCAGATCAGGGTTTTGAACTATCAGGGACTAAAATCAGGGATCACATTTGGGAAACCCTAAAAATCCCCAGGAAGTCAATCAAAGGTTTCAATCATCCTCAAATAATCCCTATGACAATATACAATGGAAATTACATCTCAATTCAAGATCTACAGACATCAATTTCATCTGGTCGACAATTAGGGTTTTTTGACCTAATTCACTGAACAACTGACTTTTTAATCAGGACATGGTGTCACAACTCAAACCATGGTTCAATATCCTCTAATGCCTCAATATGATCCATTCATACCATTCATTTGATGAGGATAGCCTGTTTCATTTGAAATCTCCAGAAACGCGATTCGTCTGAAAAAGTCAACTGTACAAGATCACCATTGACTTTTGGGGAATTTTGGTCAACCATGACTTTTGAAGTTTTAAATCATCAATATATGATATGAGAAGTCATTTGATCAAGAAAAATCAAGAAAATCAATCAAGAATCAAAAAGTCAAAAGTTTGACTTTCCATACTTAGAAAAATTTCTAAGTGTTTTTTCATGGTTTTTTCCAAACTTTGAAAGGGAATTTCTCAAAATTTCACCTACAAACTGAAAAAAACTTCCAACATGAAAGTTGTAGATTTTGATCCAATAAACAACTTTGACACATATAAATTTTTTCCATAAGATCAACCATTTAAGAGATATGGAGCTTCAAAGTTGGCATCTTTTGAAAAATTCACTTGAAACTTCATTTTTCTCAAAGTTCATGGATCTTTTTCACTCACTTCCTTAAAGATCTTGAAGAAACTTTCAACTAGAGTTTTGAAGTGTGTAACATGAGCTTTCCAAAATGTCCAAGAGCATGAAAAAATATGGAGTGTAGCCATGGTTTTGAATTTTGTCATTAGAGGTCATTATGCATGAAATTTCAAGCCATTTTCTCACAAAGTTCTTATACTATATGACCAATAATGCAAGAAGTAATCAATGCAATATATATATATTATCATTTGAGATAGGATTTGAAGAAGATAAGAAGCATTAACCATGGTTAAGCTTTGTAATCATTTGAAAAATATTCCATTTCATCTTTTTCCACAAATGCAATTATGATTGTTTCCACTTGCTTGCCCTCCAATGCATAACTCTTTGTCTATAAATAGAGAGGCCTCACTTCATTTGCAAGGCACTCCAAAACTTGTCCAAGAACTTGTTTTCTCACTTCTTCCATTTTTACCAAGTTCTTAAGTTTTCAAAGAGGTTAGAATGCCAAATTGCCAATCTTTCAAGTTCTAACCAAAGGAGTCATCCAAACTTCTTCCAAATACCATTTAGAAGTTGTTGGAATCTTAACAGAACCAATTCAAAGCCAAAGTTCACCTCTCCCAATTCAAAATTTTTCAAGAAAAACTTGAAACTCGAATTTTAGGTTCAAGGCCAATTCAGTGAGATATAAACACTCAAACACCTTCCTCATGTATCACTGAACCTAACCCGATCATTTCCAAGCTTTGAATCTTCAAGAACACTCACCCAGAAGCCACGGTTGGTTCAAACAAAAACTAGCACGAATTCCATCATACCTGCATCTTTAACAAGATATAATTCCATATTTGTGTTTGGTTAAGTGCTCTGATCATTTCTGGAGCTTTAATTTGAGTTTAATGGCCGTTTGAAGCATCCACCATTTTAGGGTTCTTAAGCTCAATTTTGGGATTCTTCGTTTTAGGCAAAATCTGGAAAAACTAAGGGCATATTTGAACTCAGGGGACAATTTTAAGTCGAACCATGGTCTTATAATTCATTTATATTGCGTTTTCCTTAATGTTTGATTTGCAGGACCTTTACCCACGGAAAAAAACTGTAGCTAAAACCTTTAGCTACAATTGCAGAGCTAAAACGACGGAGGAAGCTTGAAGATGATGGCGTGGCGACGTATGATTGGCTCATTCAAATGCTGCGCGCGTTTTGTTTTGTTCTAGGTTCACGTGCTTCGCTTTCCATGCCACTTGCCATGTACCTCTCCTCTGGGCCATCAGATCCCACTTAAACTCTCATCCAACGCCTCTGAGCCTTGCAGATCCACCATAAACCATCAGCCTCGCCACACAGGATCCTGGTTTAAATATTTCTTTAATTAATTTGTTTTTCTTTGCATAATTAATTAAAAATACTTTCAAAAATCCAAAAATCATTTTAATTTCACTTTTAGGTTGATAAAATATTTAATTAATTTTTGACATGAAAATATTTTATTTTTTCTTCATAATTAATTTATTTTGTTAATTAATTAGTAATTGTGTGAATATTTGCTATTAATTAATTTTCAACCAATCAAAAACTCCAAAAAAATATTTTCTTTTTATATTTAGGTTTATACTTGTATAATCTAATTTGTGACATAAAAAAGAATTATTTTTCTTGTTAAGTTTAATTATTTGTATAATTATTTGTTTAATTATCTTATTAATTAACTTAATTCCATTCAAAAAAAACACAAAAAAAATATATCTTCTCTTAGATTATTTTCTTTTGAATTTGATATCATCATATAACCTTTGTGTAAGTTTTATTTTGATTACTGTTACACATATCATTTGAATTTTCTCACTTCATCCAAGACTTCGAGATTATTTCTCTGTTGTCTTTTGGATTTGTCTGTTTTGTTTGGTCTTCCATTTGCTGTAGAAATCTATAAACAATTACTGGATGATCATGGAATTGCCGAAAGCTGTGAGCTTATCCAATGTTCTTTTCTGCTGGTGAGGATGCTTAATATCTGTTGAGATCCTAATTTATTCCAAGCACATCACTTGAGGATCACGGTAACACCTCAAACTCAGAAATCCAATTTTCTCATTCTTCGAGGTAAGCCTAAAACTCAATCAACTGTTTTCACAACAGTAATCAATTCTTTTTCAAATCATTCCATTGATTTTCAAAACGATGTGGGGCCTCTCGAATATTAGAGAGTGTAGGTCCCATTTCTTTTCCTTTTGTACAGTTTTTTAAACAGAAAACTTTTTCCAAATTACTTCCAAACAGTTTTTAAAATAATAAATCTCACCATCTTTTTTTTTCAAAACCATCCACCCTGTTTTATGAAAATAAAACAGGGGCCTCTCGAATATTAGAGAGTATAAGACCCACTCCTTTTCCTTTTTACACAGTCTTTTTATTCAAAATAAATAAACTTTCTTTCAGAACAAACTTTCAAACCGTTTTTCAAACAACGCGACTGTAAATAAAACGATTAACCATGTTTTGTAAATAAAACACGGGCCTCCACGTATGTATAAGTCCCAAGCCCCTTTTGTACATACCCATTCCAGTACATGAAATTAGGTATTTCATCGTACGCCTTTTTGTACATATCTCGATCAATCTGATTTTTAACTTTGAATAACAAATCAAAAATGAAGGTTTTTCTTTAAATCTTCCCAAAAAACCATGGGCCTCCACGTAGGTATAAGTCCCAAGCCCTTTTGTAAATACCTGTTTACATAGCTTTGAATAAATTCAAATGGACCTCTCCCCGAGTGTGAGTCCCGAGCCCTGTGTATACAAATGGATCATGCTTACAGGTATATTTCCTTCATAAACTCCATTATACACGCACACTTTGTCATATATAACTGTTCATATAACTGTTTATGTACTTGTGCATATTTGTTTGTACTTGTTCACATTTGTGATTATGTTATATGCTTGTTCAACTTAGTACAACACTAGGTTCCCCATAGCCTCCTATTGGGCTTCGTGCAAAGAAATCTCCACTAGTTTAGGTTAGGACATAGAGTATGGTTTCCCGGTGAAATCGCTCTAAGAGCTCAAACCAACTATACCATGCCTCCCCTTGGGCTTTGTACAAACGAGTGACCCTCCCATAGCATCCTCTTGGGCTTACAATGCAAGGACCCTGGATTGTCCCTCCCATAGCCTCCTCTTGGGCTTACAATGCAAGGACCCTCGGATAGCCTCCTCTTGGGCTTCGTACAAGGACCCACGGGCTTCTTATAAGCATCCCCAATATCCAAAACAAAATACCCTAGGAGATTAGACATTTTTCATCTCTATGCTAGGAGTATCTCTTTTATATCATCACAAACAATCAATCAATCAAAATCAAACTTTTTTGCCACAAGGCTGGCTAATCAATCAAACTGTTTTACCACCGTACTGGATGATTAATCAAAGTTTTTGTCACAAGGCTGACTTCATTGAAACTTTTGCCACAAGGCTGGCTGATTAATTAAAGTTTTTGTCACAAGGCTGACTTCATTAAAACTTTTGCCACAAGGCTGGTTAAACAAACAAAAACATCTTTATCATTCTAAGCACCCTAAGTGGCATGGCCCCGGGCTTATAATGAAAAGATTTTTAAACAAAATCAAACAGATGTATGTGATGATATAGATTAGATACATCTAGCATTTAGACGACATTTGTCTATTTTTTCTTTGCTTCCACTAGCATAAGTGGGAACTACGATTGCTCTGACTTTCTCAACATCCCTTTGAGAATACGTAGGCACAAGGTCGATCCTTGGCGAGCAAAACAAAACAAAAAAAACCATTCAAACCTTAGCACCCGTAGACCCCGAGCTACAGATGCTCTGATTCCCTCTAGGGGATATGTATGCAGAGGATCGCAATGATCTTTGCGAGCATAATCAAACAAACACCTTAGGTCCCACCTCTTTCTCACAAAAACCTTCACCACAACAAGAATGGAATAAAACATAACAAAGAAACCTATAGAGTACTATAGATACGTTGGGTGCTAATACCTTCCCTTCGTATAACCAACCCTCTTACCCAAAGATCTCTCCCCCCACTTTTAAGGTTATTGCAACTTTTTTCCTTTTCCTCCTTTGGAAATAATAAAAAGTTTGGTCGAAACAAAGAAAAATCATTTATTATGAGCACTCGAGCCCAAAGAAGGCATCAGGTGTCTCATCCACAAAAAAAGAGGAACAAAACGATTTTTCGCCCGCGACAATGTTGATGCGTTGTTACTGCAGATAATTATGGAGAATCGAAGCTGATGTGAAGATCTTAGATCGATGGAGGTTGCATTGGTCGAGAGCGTGAGCGGGGAGAAGTTCTTGTGAACGTTGAAGATTGATGATCTTTGTTCCCGATTTCCTCTTCTGCAAACTTCGAAGATGATGGTGAGATGTTGATTCAGCGATGAAGATCGAAGATGATGAACACAGTTCAGAGATTGGTTATGGCTGAGAATGGAAGATTCCGATTGGAAAGAGAGAGGATTCGGGAAGAAGCTTGCGAGAGAGGTCCTCGAGTTTGTTACCAGGTGAGTCGAGTTTGTTACGTTTTTTTCTTGCGTTTTTCTCCTGTCTCCCTCCATTCTGTTATGCTCTGATTCTGTTATATGGTTTTGTGGTTGAAGGTAGTGATGTTGAAGATGGAATCGAAGGAAGCGGTTATGGAGAGAGTCCAGGATGAAGATGGTGAGAATAGTTTGTTACCTTTTCTGTTATGAACCTCTCTCCATTTCTCTTTCAATTTCCGTTATCTTCTTTTCTGAGCTGCTCTTGATTCTTTTGTTCAAACCGGTTTCGATTCCGTTTTTTTTCTTATGCAGGCTGCAGGGTCCGTTTGTTATATGAAGCTGGTGCAAGTTGTTTTTAGGCTGTATTTACGGTGCAACACAGTTTATTGGTGCCGGTGATTACAGTTTTTTTCTGTAACTTCAAAGAGCTGGCTCTGTTTTGGATTGCGTCCTTCTGCAATTAGTAATCTTTGTATATTTTGTAATGGACATGGTTCTAGATGATTCTTGTTTAGTATGGATTATGGAGGAATATAATGGTTAAAATGGATTTTGTGAATGTAGAAATGTAATTTGGATTTTATACTGATTCAATCTTGAACATTTGAATTTGGAATTTTGAGTATTTTTTGTAATGAACGGATGATGAATATGGTTGAATGATATTGAATCTTGTATGGCAAAATACATATGAATGAATATTCCAACTTGAACCAATTCTTTACCAAATCAAATGCTTAAGAACAAACCGATTAATCTTGAACACAAATCTAAATTCATGTCATTAAGTAGTCTCTTGAATTGACACAACTTTATACCCCATACTTGCACAAGAATGTGAATTAAAACCTTGTATGCCATCTTAGATCCAAGTCAACTTATATTGCAAGCAACGAGTAACAATGATGAGAACAAAAATTTCCTTAATCACAATGAAACCATAAGTTCATTTCTCACGCCATGACTCACATTGGTATTTCAAACCACCATAACAACAATGCCTTGAGTAGTCTTTGAAGAAAACAGTATTTGAGGCATAGAGGAAACCTTAACATGTAAGCCGATTAATCCTCAATCAAACCTCCACAAATTCAAGCACTCAGATGAGAAACTCTTTATCGTTTTTCTTGATTTTTGAGAGACGAAATAAACGTCATCCATAACTTATAGCACAGAGAAAGAGGGCAAATTTTGGGGTGCAACAGCTGCCCCTATTCAAACTTCTTGAACCTGACGAGAGAGAAATGAAAGTTTCGAACCGTCGAGGTGGAAGGAGATTGAATACCAGAATGAACTCGAAAATTTGCGCTCTTGATCAATAGAAGATTCCATCTTGTAATAAGAAGGAATGTACCACCCCGCAAGCAGGGAGAAAAAACTTCAATTGACCTGGATAATTAAATAAGCTCCAACTTGCGATAAGAAGGAACGGGCACCCACAGGCAGGGGAAACACTTCAAATGATCTGGGCATCAAGAGAAGGAACATCTCGACTGATCTGAGTATCAGACGTAGCAAATGTCTCCGAACTTGCATCGGGATAGATGTCTTAAGTCGATCTGGGAATCGAGGGAGATACATCGGTTGAATCGGACATCAACGGGTAATAGGTATCTCTGATCTGGGAATCATGATCTGGGAATCTGGGCAGACATCTCTTCTGATGCAATTAAATCATCAGGTAGATATTCCTTCTAATCTGGGAATTAGCGGCTAGCTCCTTCGTAAGACCACGGGGATCCGGAGGCGGTTCCTTCAACTGAACTGGAAATCAGGATAGGAACAATATCTCTTCCGAACTGTGTACGCCGGGGAAAGAATGCCTTTAAACTGATCTGGACATGATGCCAGAAAATAAGTAGGACAATCTTCATCTGAATGAAAAAGTCAATCAGGCAGATATCTCCATCTGATCTAATGATATCAGTGGCTTGATCCTTCGGAAGATCTTGGGAGATCCGGAGGCGGTTCCTTCAACTAATCTGAATCTGAATATTAGGATAGGAACAGATATCTCTTCCGAACTGTGTACGCCGGGTAAAGAAAGCGTCTTCAACTGATGGTTAGGCATCAGGACTGGGCAGACGAGTTTCTTCTTCTGAACGAACTAAATCGTCAGGGAGTAGATATTTCCAACTGATCTGATGTATCAGAGGGCTTGCTCCTTCGGAAGATCTTGGGAGATCCGGAGGCGGTTCCTTCAACTGAAAGTCTGATTTATCAGGAATAGGAACAAATATCTTCCACCGATCTGGGGGCATCGGGAATAGGAATGTCTTTGAACTGATCTGAGCTATGCCAGAAAATAAGTAGAACAATCCTCTTCTGATTCAAAACATCAGGATAAGCGCCTGTAATGACTAGGCGAATATTGCTCTCTGGGGAGCATTTGAATCTGGATAACTTTCCTGCAGAAAGAGACAGATATGATATGATTTATGCATGATGCATGTATGAATGTGTATGGGATAACATTTCCGAGAAGGAAGACGCTACATGCTTAGAGAATGCTTATGCAAATGATGCATGATTCGAACGTTGCTTAGGGAGACAACAGATAAGCACTGAATTGCTGAAGAAGTCCTGGAGAGATATAGAACTCTGTGGGGAGGACAAGATGAGTGACCAAGGGTCACCTTTGCGAGCTGACAAAGATGGATCAGAAATCTGTTGGAGACGATCAAATCTGGATGCGAGCTCTGCTTGGGGGAATAAATCTTGCTTGAGGATAAGAATATCCCACTTAACTGCTTAGGGGGAATACCCTGGAAACTTCATAGGAGAAGCGAATTCTCAACACCCTAGGGATGTGGAGATAAGAGCAAGTCATGGGGACAACTCTGGTGAGGAATGAACAACTTGCTTGTGTAAGACGTATTCCGCTGGGGAAGTCCTAGATGAGAACAGATCCTGCTGAGGATGCACGTGAATCTCTGCTGAGGGAAGAAATTCAGTGGGGAAGATGAATACTTCTGCAAAGCGAGCTGCTGAGGATATGAGAGATCCGCTAGGGATAAGGAACTTGACATAAGAACCTTTTGTTAAGACAACTCCACTGGGGAATAAAATGACTCTCCTGGGGAAAACAGGTCAATCTGTTGGGGAGAGAAAGCCCTCTACTGGGGAAAATGAGGCATTCAGGCAAGGAACCTCATTAAGAGCTTGCTGGGGAATCAGATACCATTCTATCATGATTCAACTGGGGAGAAAATATTCCACCGGGGAATAAGACTTCAGATGCACGGAGAATGCATCGAGACGTGCTTTACTGGGGATATGAGAATCTTGGAACCAAGAAAGTCTCATCTAAATGCACTCCGCTGGGGAATGAGAATCTCTTGTTTGGATGCGCTCAGCTGGGGAGTGAGAATATCTCATTAGGCTAGATCCGCCACCGTGCTGATGCGAAGCGCTTGCAAGGACGTACCTGCGAGACAAACAAATGAAAATGCCCCAGGATATAGCATGACATCTTTGGGATTTCCTCACACCGCAGAGGATAGTAATGCTCACCCACAATGGGCAAATGCGAGAGCAAACAGATTGTCAGACATCTTGGCTTGAAACTTTCCAAACAAGCATTGGATTCAATGAGTTGATAGGCAAGTAGTGATTAGAACACCAAACAAGTATCGGCCAGAGCATCCAACAGGCATTGGTTCTTCAAGAGAAAGCCACCAGGAAGTGGGCTTAATGGGTCAAGCAAGCGTTGACTTCAAAGGGAACCAAACAGGCGTTGGCTTTCATAGTGTTCTGCATATTCGTATTGGTTGTAAGGACGCCAACAAGTATTGGACATTCAGCTTCTGACTGCTGAGGATGACGACCCTGACGGTTCTCAAGTTCATAAGTTCTTTAGCTCACAACTGAACTTAACCTGATGACCTCTTGATGAGGATAAAATGCCAATGCATAGTGTCTTGCCCCAGTATCAAGTATTTTGGCACCATGCCCCTGCTTGACTTGTATTGGAGGTAGCTTCAAATACGCTTGGGTGAATGCCCCTGATTGCTTAGAGTTTTGAGAGATTCTTCGAATCTTGACCTGATTGCCTCAGATTGATTGAAAACTTACTCGACAGAGTAATCAAACGCTTTTGTGCCCCTGAGGGTGATTAGAATTTGAAATATTGCTGCCTCTACTCAACGGAGTTCGGAAGACAACTCGTCCTTCGGGAGGAATAAACTTTTCATCTGAAGTTCACGATGGAAACTTTCTTGATGTTAAGCACTTGTTCACATGCAAAGAATGTTTATTATGAGAAATATAATTCTAATGCAAAGAGCATGTTCGTCTTGAAGTTTAAAGAAACTTTTTGAAAGGATGTCGTAACATCGATTTTTTGTTGTTAAAGAAAGATAAGATGGTGTGATACCAACTCAAGCGTTTAGCAGATCTCCTAGGAGTCATCTTACCGTACTCTCGTGTATAGTCTGCTTTCGAATTAACCCATGCTTCAATTAGGACTTTTAAGGGTTGTAACGTGGCCAGGTTCACGGTTTGAGAAAAAAAGATTTTTAGGCTCAAATCATTTGGGTGCCCACCCCCTTCATGATGTTCTCCAGTCCTAAGTTCAGTTAACTTGACACGAGAATTCATCTTTCAAGAAGAACTTGAGATAGTTGAGGAACCAATGAGGCATTCGGACATGGCAGTCACTTTACCTTTTGTTTTTTGGGGTCTGATCACATGACTTTGTTCTTTTGATGAGGATTCTTATTTTGTAATCCTTGTTTTTTCGCTTTTGCTTTGCTTTCTTTTTGTTTTCCTAACTTTTGCCTGGACAAATTCTTTTGAATTTTGATTTGGATGTCCAGCGGAATGCCCTAACTTTTGCCTAAGTCACATGCTTTCAAGTTGTTGACTTATCGGGCTTTCTTTTTTTTTTCTTTTTTTTTCTTCTATTCATTCTTTTCTTTTGAACAAGTCGTGTGATCCTGAATCTCAGATTTGTTGGATGTGATTGTGACCGCCTGAGTCATTGATTGATGAAGGATTACCATTGTGGTATCGTCATATTTTGACCTCCTGATGTGAGGATAAACCACAGCGGTTTGGATGTTGGTCTTGACCTCCTGATGTGAGGGATAATTTTGATGTCTCGACCTCATGAGGTGAGGGATAAATTTGATGTCTTGACCTCCTGAGGTGAGGGATAACTGTTGTGGATTTGGCTTTCCTCAATCTTTTGAAAGATAGCCATTGTTGTATCTTTAGATGTGTGCTCCTGATGAATTTTGAATGCTCGATCAGGTTAACTGAATACTACCCGCCCATAGGTTAAAAATAAGGGTTTTTTCTGTATAGAAAAGAAACTCCTACTTCAAGGCTCAAAGGGGTTAACGACGGTTTCACTCCCTTATATCTCCAGTGTTTGGGGATTTGAAACAATGCCTGTACATCATCAACAGGGTTCTACTCAAAAGCATACCATTTGAGGTTCTTGGTATTATGTTCATCATTCTCCCTGCGGAGTTATCATGCTTTATTAACAAGAGTTGAGTATCACAAAAAGCATAGAGAAACATATAAGAGCAAAAGCGAATGGATCTTTTCAAGACAAACATATCCAATGCATTATGATTATAGTTCAAAAATAAACAAGTTTTACATGCAAACAATATTGCACAAACAAGAAAGCTTAAACATGAACATGCATGATGAATTAGGAATTGCCAATGTTGAGGAGATCCTCTCCGTATGGACTTATTGCTTCAAAAGATCCGTTGAGTCGGAGGAGAACTTCAATTCTGGCCCTCAAGTGCGAATGTGATAGCCTTTGAGTCATTCAGGTCTTGAACCTTGTCTCTGAATGACTGACAACCTTCAATCAGATAACCAAGCGCCCCCAGAGTGGGAAGCACACTAAGCAATAGCATATGTTCCTGCAGAACACTTTAGATTACTTCCCGGAAGAAGATTTTGGTGAGGCCATATGAAAGTTGTAAGTGCTCAGCTTTAGGGATTTGAGCTGTGCTAGTGGTGCACAAACTCAAGATACAAGGCGTATTGCTTATCCCTCGGTCGGGAGCCCCAAAATACAGCGACTGGAGTTTGTAGAATGCTTTAGGGATTTGAGCTGCCAATGATGAAAACTCAAGAACACAGAGTCTTGCTTATCCCTCGGTCGGGAGCCCTAAATATAGGTGCTGAAACAAAAATCACCATCATGAATGGAGAAACCTTGTATTACTATTGGTGAACAACCATAACCTCTGCCGCCTAGCCATCAAAGTTGTTACTTGGAACATACAACAGTTGTTGTGAAGGAAGCCTCTGGCAGTATCAATTGCAAGTGATTCTCATGACTTACTTCCTCTAGGAAGACAAAACATTCTACTTGCAGCGGATGAAATGGGATTGACCAGTCGAAACCATTATGAATAAACTCAAACATCTCTATATCGAGCAAGTATGGACTCTTTGTACTTCAACACCTTGTAAGGCTTGTCATTATGATCAAGTGCCCCGAGAATGGAAAACACCGAGTATTGTCATCGAAATCATGAGAACTATATGTGGTGAGAAAGATCCAAAGCAAAAATCTTAGCCGATTGAAATTCCATCAAACAGGAAAGCAACTGAACACCAGGCATGGGGATCACATCGGCTTGTTTCTCATATTCTCTTTCCTTCTCTGCTGACAAGCAAAGGATACTGACAAGGAAACTCCAGGAGGAGGAGGTGACTCAGGATGTGAAGCAGAACCTTGAGAATGAGAGGTGTCTATGTAAACCACTCTTGATTACTGTCTGGTAGAAGATTCTGACGAAGTCACACGGAATTTTGTAAGTGCTTTAGGGATTCGAACAATGCAAATGGTGCAATGCTCAAGATAGACAGCGTCTTGCTTATCCCTCGTGCGGGAGCCCCAAGCAATTTCAAAGACTTGTTGATCCTAACATCACGACCAGGTGCCCCAGAATAGAATTCACACCTAGTGTCATCGTCCTCAAGCATAGAATCTGTGAACGACCACACAGTATAGAGCTTAACCAGTTGCAAATAAAGCAATCTTGGAAGCAAGTGAGCATAAGACAATTCTTCAACAAGAACCTCAACTGAGCTTTCCTCTTGATCACCCCACAAAGTTGTTCATGACTGATCTTTTAACACACAGTAAGAATAAGTCAAGTATCTGAGTCTGGTGAAAGTACCAAGTCTGAATAAGAGATCCTCGGTCTTGAATACCTGCTATGCATGAGATGCATGATATGAATGCAATTACATGTTCATTTGATTTCCAAGGAATCCTCGTGTTTTTATTTTTTAGCAAGAGATGGAAAAGCTCAACACGCGGCTTAAAGACACGATTCCTTGGAAATGGAAGGACCATGTATGCTAGTTATTTTTTGTACATCATTTTTTCACAAGTAAATATGCAATGATGCAAAGTGGTGGGAACCACAATACTGGATATATCTGGGATGCCGATAAATCACACGACACAAGTTCAAAGGTTCGGCATAGTTTTGGACCATCACACAAACCACTAGTCACCAATAGAACAATTTACCATCGGAACCAGAACATATAGTCACCAACACACTGGAATAGAACATAGATTACAACTCGAACAAGAACCACAGTACCCCACGAATAGGAACCAATAGTACACTCGAACAAGATCAACGGTAACCCTCGAACAAGAACAGCGGTAACCCACGAACAAGAACAGCGGTAACCCACGAACAAGAACAGCGGTAACCCACGAACAAGAACAGCGGTCACCAACAATGTACCTGTTAAATGATCATTGATTCCCGCCCCGATCACGGGTAAAATCTAGGCCAAGGTAAGGTCATGAAACGCAGTATACGGTCCGCCCGAAGGTAAGCATCATCACAGCGCGGAAGCGGGTGACGATAATACCTCCGTTTGAAACCACTACTCTGCTCGTGGTCACATAATCCATCCCGAGACGTACACCTCGAGACAAAACATGCTCCCACTCTATCCTAGGGTTCCTATGGTTCACACATAGCCTGGGTATTGGGCCTTTTACCTCTTGAAACACCCACCCAACAAACAGAGATCCAGCCAGTCCAGAATATGATGCAGAAAAGTAAAAAGCGCACATAGAATGCAATGCAAACAGGTAAATATGCAAAGCAGTAAAAACACCCAATGATAAACACACAAGCGCTAGGATCGACTCGCTAGGTCCGGACCAGCAACAGGTCAAGACGTCCCCAGCAGAGTCGCCAGCTGTCGCTACCGCAAAAATTAACAGAGTCGCCACTAACATATTTATCCTGAAAAGGAAGGGAATGCCAGCAAACCACAAAACAAAACAACGGTCTCACAACCAGAGAAAAAGGGTAAGGGAGTCAGTTACGCGAGGGGAAGGTGTTAGCACCCCTCGCGCCCATCGTACTCGATGGTATCCACGCCTGTGTCTAAAACTATGGGTGTGTAACAAATCTACGCTAATCTGGACTAAAATGAATGCAGAATGTAGGGAAAATAAAGGATTGTGCTCGCACGGGCCCTACCCCGCTGCCTACGTATCTGTTTTGCAGAATCAGAGCTACCGTAGCTCGGCTAACTAATTTCTGTTTGTTTTGTGTTTTTTAGGTGAACGAGTTACATTCACACTCCGCTGCTCGACCTTTGGAGACTTATGCTTGGGAATGGAGCGGAAATAACAAGTTCTTAGAAAAAGAAAATCAAAGAGTGTGGTTTGTGTTTTAAAGAATGCATGAGGAAGACCTAAGCTAAGGGGGAAAGCTTGCTACCTAATGTTATCATACAAAGGGTACAAGTCTAAACTAAACTAGCAACCTACGGGGAAAAAAGGGAAGCACCCAAATAGCACACAAACGAGCATCCGCTCGTAAAGCAAACAAACCAACGGTACTGACCGAGTGGTAGAAAAGCGGTCCCGCCATAGCCAAGGGGAGCAGCTCAACCCAAGTCAACCAAGCATTAGACCTCGCGAAAATGATCGGGCCATAGACAAGAGGGCGGACCCCTCTCAGCAACCAAGCCGTCACGGATCGTAAAGGAAAACGGTGCGTGCATACACCGAGCATCAACGTCGAGCGACGCGAGATATAAGAAAGGCGGGGGTCCGGCTGCATGAACCCTTTTCCTGACATACTCGATAACAAGATCTTGTGCAGGTTCAGAAGCGAGCCACGCGTAGCGTGCGCATACTGAACAGACTCGATGAGACTGGGCGGGGGTTGATTGCTAACCCTTTCCGCGTGCCTTCCATGAGGACTTAACGGAGTGCCATATAGGACTTATTACACCGTGACTCCCTGTCGCAAAGCACAAATGTAAACACACCAACAAAAACAGAGCCTCTTTCGAGGGCTTGGCCAGATGCATGTCTAGGTCCTACTTCTCATGTTAAAGGATGATGCGGGAAAGCGATAAAGTGCAAGAGAAATAAAATGAAACGGGAGACAATACTGAACGGATAGCAAATCCGCAATGAGCTAGCAAGCGTAAGCATATAAGTCCGAAGTACTTCGCGTAAGCCATCATCCAGCAAAGCGAGTCAGAAAGCATCGTCGTGAAAGTAGATCACAAGCGACATGTGGCACGCGTCGAGCATAACCACATAAGCAACCTGCAAGAGAACACAAGCCAGACAATGCAGGAATATACATCTCAATGAATGAGAGATCAGATGAATCCCGTCAGGAAGAAGTTCGTATCCCACAAATAAAATGGAACACGACACAAGCCAAGTCGCACCGGAAGCGAATTCGTGTCCCACAAATAAAGTGGAACACGAAGCAAGTCGAATCGCAATCGAAGGCTCTCTCGAAGTATCTCGCACATCTCAGCAAACAAATCAGTAATAACAAGGCAAACGCGCACCGCCATAAAAAATAATAGCAATTAAATTCTAATTAAATCCTAAACAAAAAGTTTAACAAGATTAAATTGTTTTTTTATGACATTTTCATCTAAAAATAATAGAACAAAACTATGTAACAAAAGCATTTAAAATCTAACAAAGAAATATTACATGTTTTTTATTATCTCTTTTTATCAATGCGAGAAATCTAATCAAACATAATATTTTTTATAGCATTTTATCAAAGAATTAAAACCAAGCAATACAGCAAAACATCTAAATTCTAACAAGCAAAGCATTACATGTTTTTTGATTATTTTTTATCATGCAAAAGTTTAACAAAAATCAATGTTTTTCATACATTTTGTTATACTAAAAATAATAAGAAACAAACTAGTAAAAAAAACACTAAATCTAACATGAATTATTCATACAGGGGGTTTATTGAGTGAAAATAGGGTGCAACCAACAGAACTGGCGCAGGGCCCAAGCTGATGAGGCCCAAGGAATATTGTTTTTGGTTTTCAGAATTCTGTGACCAAAAAAAAGTGTCGTGCTGGGCTAAGGAAGAGAAATTCGTGTAAGGCCCAAAGCATTTGCTAAGATCCAAGTTGTTATTCAGATTTTCCTTAATGACAAATCAAATCTCAGTGCTTAATTCCAATTAATACTAATTAACTCAACTAATCCTAATCAATTACTATGACTAAACAAAATTAAAATAAAAAGAGGGATTAGGTTTACGTGTTGTGGCTATTGAGCTTATCTGAACTTCATCTTCCCCTTCTCAAAACGTGAACGGCACCGCAGATCTCCGACGGGAATTCTTTTCTCGCTTCACCGTGTCAACGACCGTACAACGCGCAACTCCTATCATCTTTCTTCGATTCAAACTCGGCTCAACCAGAGACAAGTCCGGTGATTCTTCCATATTGATTCGACGACGAGGAATCCGGAGATAAAGAGGTTCGTCTACGAGTTTCCGTTGTCGATCCTTCTTCTTCTCTTCTATGCAAACTCTGTGTGATGCGGTGATGGAGAAGATTGAGTGAAGGCAAACGATGATGGAAGGATTGAAGCCATGGCCGAATTGCGATGATGTCGGTAATGAGAAATTGAAGTAAGAGTTAACGCCAATCCTTAATTTCTTTTCTCTGATTCACACTTGTTCTTCTTTTTCTTTTGTTCTTGATGCATTTTCCAAGTTTTCGGTGCGTGAGTTCTTGATGATTATGTTGATGCGTTGTTGCTGCTGATAATGATGGAGAATCGAAGCTGATGTGAAGATCTTAGATCGATGGAGGTTGCAGCGGTCGAGAGCGTGAGCAGGGAGAAGTTCTTGTGAACGTTGAAGATTGATGATCTTTGTTCTCGATTTCCTCTTCTGCAAACTTCGAAGATGATGGTGAGATGTTGATTCAGCGATGAAGATCGAAGATGATGAACACAGTTCAGAGATTGGTTATGGCTGAGAATGGAAGATTCCGATTGGAAAGAGAGGGGATTCGGGAAGAAGCTTGAGAGAGAGGTCCTCGAGTTTGTTACCAGGTGAGTCGAGTTTGTTACGTTTTTTTCTTGCGTTTTTCTCCTCTCTCCCTCCATTCTGTTATGCTCTGATTCTGTTATATGGTTTTATGGTTGAAGGTAGTGATGTTGAAGATGGAATCGAAGGAAGCGGTTATGGAGAGAGTCCAGGATGAAGATGGTGAGAATAGTTTGTTACCTTTTCTGTTATGAACCTCTCTCCATTTCTCTTTCAATTTCCGTTATCTTCTTTTCTGAGCTGCTCTTGATTCTTTTGTTCAAACCGGTTTCGATTCCGTTTTTTTTCTTATGCAGGCTGCATGGTCCGTTTGTTATATGAAGCTGGTGCAAGTTGTTTTTAGGCTGTATTTACGGTGCAACACAGTTTATTGGTGCCGGTGATTACAGTTTTTTTTCTGTAACTTCAAAGAGCTGGCTCTGTTTTGGATTGTGTCCTTCTGTAATTAGTAATCTTTGTATATTTTGTAATGGACATGGTTCTAGATGATTCTTGTTTAGTATGGATTATGGAGGAATATAATGGTTAAAATGGATTTTGTGAATGTAGAAATGTAATTTGGATTTTGTATTGATTCAATCTTGAACATTTGAATTTGGAATTTTGAGTATTTTTTGTAATGAACGGATGATGAATATGGTTGAATGATATTGAATCTTGTATGGAAAAATACATATGAATGAATCTTCCAACTTGAACCAATTCTTTACCAAATCAAATGCTTAAGAACAAACCGATTAATCTTGAACACAAATCTAAATTCATGTCATTAAGTAGTCTCTTGAATTGACACAACTTTATACCCCATACTTGCACAAGAATGTGAATTAAAACCTTGTATGCCATCTTAGATCCAAGTCAACTTATATTGCAAGCAACGAGTAACAATGATGAGAACAAAAATTTCCTTAATCACAATGAAACCATAAGTTCATTTCTCACGCCATGACTCACATTGGTATTTCAAACCACCATAACAACAATGCCTTGAGTAGTCTTTGAAGAAAACAGTATTTGAGGCATAGAGGAAACCTTAACATGTAAGCCAATTAATCCTCAATCAAACCTCCACAAATTCAAGCACTCAGATGAGAAACTCTTTATCGTTTTTCTTGATTTTTGAGAGACGAAATAAACGTCATCCATAACTTATAGCACAGAGAAAGAGGGCAAATTTTGGGGTGCAACACCTTACTGTTTGCTGCATATCCAATGAGTACACATTCATATGCTCTACTAGCGAGTTTAACTCGTTTTGGATCCAGAATTCGACCATAAGCCAGACATTCCCAAGTTCTCAAATAAGACAAGTTTGGTTGTTTTTTCTTTAATATCTCACAAGGAGAGATATTACTCTTTGACTTGGGAACTCTATTCAGGACATAACAAACAGTCAACAAAATTTCCCCTACTAGTGAGGTGCAACACTAGAATTTATCATAATTGCAACAAAAAGTCCAGTAAGAGTTCTATTCTTTGTTTATGCTTTACCATTCATTTCAAGGGAATATGGAGCAGTCGTTTCACGTACAATTTCATGTAGTTTATAGAAAGTATTAAATAAACTAGAATCATACATATTACCTATCACTAGAAATTCTTACTATATCATTTTCAAATTCTTTGCAAAGTTTTTAAACTTATCAATTTCATTCACAAAAATATCATTCTTTGTGATGATGGTGTACAAATCTACCCCAATAAATTAACTAAATCTTTCCTTATTTATAAGAAGAAGAAAAAACATAAACATGATTCTTTATAATCTCGGGAGCATACATGACATCCTTCAAGACTGAAGTCTTTTCATAGGTGGACCTTGTTCCACTTCTCCAATATCGACAACATTAGTGGTGTGGACATCTTCCAACAACACTTTCTTATCTTTAGTATTCGTGTATGTTTTAAACGTAACACGATCATAGGAAACACGACGAGAGACGCATGTGTTTATCCACCAACCATCAGATCCATCAACCGTGTTGATTTCAATGATCATATGAATAAATTTTCCATTAGCCAGGTTAACTCGTGCATTACGGGCTACACCAAGTTCAAGCATTACATGCTACATATCTTAGCCATATGACTTAGTTTTCCACAGTTGAAACAAAAGGAAAACAACTTCATTTCTTTAAGGTGGTTGTTGTCTAGTTGGAGCAATTGGGGCCATAGAAGGGTTCCCATTCTTAATTCGGTTCACAATATTGCAGTTCTAATTTTATAATGATTTTCCATATGGCTTTAGAACCAGACCGAATTTATTTTTGTTGTTTAAAGCAACCAAGACTTTTCTATTTAATCATGTCTCTGATATTCTTCTTTAATGAGAATAATCAGTCTCTAAATAAAAAATTATTTTGTTTTCTAACAAAGCATAATTCATAAAAACTTTCAAACTAGGGGCAGTTTGTCAATAATAAAAGAAATTCAAATTGTTCATATAAATACATACCTTTAGTGATTATCTCATGAGCAATTTTTGAAGTTCGTGACTTTGAGTTTCCATTGACCTTTCATCTACCATTTGATACTTCACGTAGCTGCTAAAATCATTCTTCTGTTCTCTAGCTTCTTCAATGTCATACTTGTTTTTCAGATTCTCTTAAACATATTTTGAAGTATCGCAATTACTATAATAGTCATACAGATCATTTGCGATTTCATTCAGAATGTTATAATCATTATTTCTATAAGGTGATTTATTTTCTAAGCTGTAAATTATTCGCTTTAATCTGTGCAACAGATTCAACTTCAACACTATTACGTGTTCCTTTTTTTTAATCCTCAGATTTCTTACCGTTAGTTTGTTTGGTTGACCCAAAGGGAGCAACAAAATGTCCTCGGTCAAAATGTTAGCTATCTTTTTTCAACATTAAGAAGAAAATTATTTGTTGCCAACATTTGAAGTGACAACTCTCATACATGAACGGTTTGTCAAAGAAAGTATCCGCAGAAGTACCAATAATTTCTTCAGTAGCCATGGCAATTCGAAACGTCTTAAAATTGTTGGATCACGATTTTAACAAGTTTGCCACCGAAGAAATTACCGGGTCGAGTCGCGGATCAGTATGCTTTCTTTAAGAAGTTTCGCGGTACTGCCCAAATTATGCAAAGCAGCTCTTAATAACCACGACGCCTCCAGGATAAAACAGCCCAGTTCTATACTATACGATTACTACTTGCACGGTAGATAATCGGTCTAGAAATACACCCTCTGATGGTACTAAGACCATTCATATATGGTATACATACCATCTTAGTATCTGGTTGTTTACGGTGATTTCCGGTAAACAACCGCTAGTCTTCCAAACTATAATAAGTATGATTTGGTTACTCGCAAGATCGACTAGATTGATCCTAGGACATAGTCAAAAAGGTTGTTATTCATGATAGTTCGAATTATGTCTATATCTAACTTGTTCTCGAAATAAGAAATACTTAATCAAAGAAATAAAGATTAATGAGCACCTTATTACACATGTAAATGCAACATCAGCGAAGGGTAAGATAAGAACAAAATATAAGACAAAACTGTAAAATGCAGGAATCCTAAAGTACAAAAACTTAAATGCTTCGCAACTAAATAGAATGAAAATAAAGAGTGCAGAAATGTAAACGAAATGCAGTAATATCTGAAGATACTTGAATAAAGAAAGATATAAATGCATTTAAATTGATGGTGGTGTCATACGTACATTTCTCAGAGAAACTCGTTCTCTTAACACTTGATACTTGAGCAATACGTGAGTGATTTGTACAACATGAACACACGGAATCCTAACATTAAGACCCTTACTTATACTAGTTTCGACCCTAACGGTCCTACACTAATCTAATGCCATGTTGCCCACAGAAAATCCAAGGATGCCATCTGTCTTCGTGCGGTTATGTCGCCGTCGTATTTTTACCGTACCTCTCGTGGAGAGATACACGAACCAACTCTTTTCTTTTTCTTTTGTGTTTTTGAAAATCAGAGAGTCGCCACCGACTTTTATTTTATCCAATTAAGGAAAGGTTTATAAAAGAAACAGAAAAAGACCTTTAAGAGATTTTGGGTAAGGGGGTAGGTTATACAAAGGGAAGATGTTAGCACCCTTTGTATCCATGGTTATCCATGGGCTCT
Organism: Vicia villosa; assembly: GCF_029867415.1. Taxonomy (NCBI): domain Eukaryota; kingdom Viridiplantae; phylum Streptophyta; class Magnoliopsida; order Fabales; family Fabaceae; genus Vicia; species Vicia villosa. Next base: position 23,859 of record NW_026706462.1, read on the forward strand.
TAATTTGCTTAGCTCACTTGTTTTGAATCATTTTTCTCTTGCCTTGACATGCTTGTATGTGGTTTCAAATACCTTTGTAAATTGACTTTGTAATGATCCTTGTGCGGATGTATACAAAGTATTTTATCTTTCCAAAGATGTTTTGAAAAAAAGAACGTTAACTTCGTAATGATCCTTGTTTGGATATATACCAAGTATTGTCTTTCTTTGAAAGTTTTATTTTGAAAAACAACGGTATATGAGACATTTGTTTGTTTTGATTTGAGCAAGCAATTAGGAGGTCTACCCTAAGTTTATAAGGTCTTTTCCTATTTCCTTTAGAAAATTCTCCTTTTACCGGATATAAACAAAAGTTCGATTTTGCATTTGAAACAGTAGAATTTGATTTTGATTTTTGAAAGGAGTAAAAGAGGGATTACCCTAAGAGGTGCAAATGTGATTGTGTTTTGATTCAGATATTTTATCCTTGAAGTTAGTGACCTGACGCTTCAGTTTTTATCTTTGGCATACACGCAGTTTTATATGTACTGGAATTAAAATGCGGGAATGTAAAATGCGGAAAGTAAATCTACGCTATTACATCGATTGTGCGGGAAATGTAAACTACGCTATTTACATGAATTTGACAACCTATACACTTGATCTAGGAATTTAAATTGCAATAAGATAAGAGAAATATTTTTGGATTTTTTGTATGATTGATTTTAATTAGAATTAATGCATGATTAATTTAATTAAAATGAGAAAAAGGTAGAAATAAAATTTAAACCTAAGAATTAATTCTAAAATATGTTTAAAATGCTTGATAATTAATTTTAAAACAAAACTATTTTTTTTGGAATTTTTGAAATTGTTTTGAAGACTATTAAGTTAAATTATGCAAATAATTACATAAATAATTAAAACTTAAAGAGAAAAATATTCTAAATATGTACAAAATTATTCTATAATATATAAACTAAATTTAATAAAAAGAACAAATTTTTTCTGATTTTTTGATTGGTTGAAATAATTAAAAAGCAAATATATAAATATATACTAATTAATTAAGCAAAATATTTTAATTATTAAGAAAAATAAAATATTTTTATGTCAAAAATTAATAGATTATTTTAGAAACCTAAAAATATTTTTATTATATTTTTTTTGATTTTTGAAAGTATTTTTAATTAATTATACAAGAAAAAACTAATTAATTAAGAAAATAATAATTTATATGATTCAGTGTGGCAAACCCCTAGGGTCTATGGTGAACCTGCAGGTCAAAAAGCGTTAGATTAGAGAGTCATAATGATCTGATGGACACGGATGCGTGGTGCATGGCAATAGTCTAGTCAGCGAAGCATCAGATCCAAGGATAAAACAAAACGCGCGTTTTTTCAAACTGGCCAATCAGATGGCGCCACACCTTCGTCTTCAACCTCTAGCCTACACTTTTAATAGCGTTTTTTGCCTAAAAACGCTGTAATAGATGAAACTCATCCCTGCAAATTAGCGAATAGGGGTAAACATGCATAGAAATTTTTCGCGACATATCCATTTGATTCGTCATGATTCACTGAATTCAACCATGCCCTTAATTTTGTCTAATTTTGCCTTTAAAGAAAAACCCTAAAATAGAGTTCAAGAACCCTAAAATGGTATCTTTATGGATACATGTTCAAACTTCAATTAACCATCCAGAAACGATCAGAACGATGAACTAAATTCAAATATATGGTTACATCGTGCTAGATATGCGTGTATGATGAGATTTTGTTAAGTTTTTGTTTGCACAAACCGTGAGCTATGGTGCTCGATTCTTTGAGTTTCAAAGCTTGAAACTGATTGGAATAGATTCAGTGATGCTTAGGGATTGTATTTGAGTGTTTGGTTTGGATTAAAAACGACTTAAACTAAAAATTCGAATTTCAAGTTTCTTTGAAAATTTCAATTTGATTCAAGAGTGTTACAAGCAAGAGTCTGGTTCTAATTTCGTGTCCTCTTTTCATTGATAAAGTGTTATACTTCATTTATAGGCAAAGAGAGTGCTTAAAAACTAAGCTAGGAAGCATTGATGATTTTGTTGAATTTTTGAATATTATAATATATGTAGCTTTGAATTCAAGCAACCATGGCTTAATTTTTCTTCAATCTTCTGCTGTACCAGCCTCTTGTAGCAGAGTTGAATGTTTCTTGAGGGCCTTAGCTTAATATTCAAGCAACATAACATTATCCTTCCATTTCTTTTTTCAATTTAATCTTAAATGTAATAAAATTAAACCAAAAAAAGAAATACAATGTTATGGGCCTTAGGTTGATCATGGGAGGCCATTAGCATTGTTAGAAACATGTTTGGATCATGGAAATTTGGTCTCTTTTGGAAAAAAACACTTTTGGTCAATGTTGATTTCATGCATTTTCCCAAAAAATGGCCAACTTTAACAAGGCATAAATCCCTCAATTTTTATCATATGAAGGAGTTCTCGTACTTTTTAGAAACCTCAAGATGTCCTCTACAAGCCACTTTGGAAACATTTTTTTCATTTGGAGAAGTTATCTTGATGTTATGGCCTTTGACAAAAAACCACTTTTTGTTGACTTTGAAAATGACCTGTAATGTCTTGGTTCATATTTTCCAAATGGTGAATCTAATGACCATGGGACCTATTGCATTTGAAATATAATTGATTTTCCTTCAAAATGAGCTTTGGTTTGAATTTTTTGGATGAAGGATGAGAGAGTTATGACCAGTCAAAGTTCAGTTGACTTTTTAGGAGAAAACCCTAATTTTGAAACTTAGGGTTTTGTTGATTTTTGATCTTTCCTTGATGAATTATGATCAACCAATGATCAAATGATGAATCTTTTGACAAAATATGGATGTTGACAAAAAATTTCATTTTTGACTGTCTGTTGACTTTTTGGTCAAACGGGTCGTCTGTTGACTGTTTGAGCTGCTGACTGTGCGTCTGAGCGAATTGAAGTTTGAAAATTTGTATGGTGGTACTTTGAGATATATGGAGGTCCATGAAATCCATTTGAAGTCTCAAAAACTTGTTCTCCTGAAAAAACAAGAAACCCTAGTTAGGGACAGTTCGTGTAGGAGACAGTTAAGCGTACCTGATTTTTGTGCAGTGCTGAGTCTCTACTAATCATGTGATATTCAGAAGACTTCTAGAACAAAAGTCTTGGAATTTTTGAAATGCAAAAGTTGATTTGATTGATGGTACAAAACACGGAGAATTGCACTGTTAGCGGGTTTGATTGTCAACTGACTGTTTAGGTATTAATGTAGCAGTTAAAGTGAAAATTCAAGAGTTAAGGTTAATTTTTTTTTGTTGTTTTTGATTAATGGTGAAAATTTATTTACATGAGTTGTTAGAAAAACACATACATAATAAATAAATAATATATACTGTATGCGAGTGAAATTATCGATAATAACCCTGAAAAACATTTAATGCACAGAAAAATAAATATTTAACTGGAAGAAAACACACAAAATATTATCTTAATAATTAAGCAACAGTACGACAGATAGTACGACATTTAATACTGGCAGTACAAATATTACATACTATAATGAACAGTACGACGAGTGAACGGTACGTTATTTAAAAATAAAATATACGGCAAACCTTAAGAATGACGATTAATAACCCATGCTACAAATAATAACATATAGATGATTGGGAGTGTAAACAACCCAGGTCCACATTTTTCAGGACTATGCAGACAGAAGAAAGACATGATTACCACCACGACGGTGATGACCATAAGAAAACACGTTTCCATCCGCTTCGCCATTTTTGCCGGGGAAGAAGAGGGAATGAATATGAAGTAGAAATTTGAGAGATGAGTTAGAATTTGATGTGAGATTTTATGAAAAAATGAGAGGTATTTATAGAGTGAAAAGAAGGATAGAGACGTTGGGGAATGAAGTGATTCCGTACAAAAAAGGAAAATTTGAGTGGAAGTAGGATTTGAAAGAAAGTGTATGGTAGGGTTTGTATAGAATAAAGTTAGGATTTGATTTTGAAAAAGAAGAGATTTGAAAAGAAAGGAAAAGATTTTTGAAAATAATAGAATATAGTACAAAAAATTAGTGGGAAACAAGAATTAATAATAATTTACTTGTTACTAGTACAGTCTGAATCCCCGGACTCTGCGCCTGCAAAAAAGATTTAATTCTGTACCAATTGCGTCAGTACTATTTATCTGCAAATAATTCTCAAATAAACAGCTTGTGTGAAATGATAAATAGTATTTGGCGTTTGTGTAAGAATAAATTCCATAGTGAGCTAAAATACCGTATAAGAAAAATTCTAAAAACCAAGTATTCATAAATCAGGATATTTATGGAATAAAAATCCAAGATTATATGAAACTCTTAATTTTTAGACAGAAGTCTGTTGCCTTCTTTCTGAAAAAAGATGCGGGCAAATTTTGGGGTATAACAGGTTACATAAACTACCTCTGTAATTTTCCAACCTATACATCTCTCGATTGGAATTCTGGAATTGCTTCCTATATGCCATTGCAGTTCTTCCTCCTTGGTCCCAACTTCGCCATTTGTTGGTTCTGGCACCAGCTTGCATCAATCTATCCCTGGGTATGTCTGCAGGAACTTTGAATGCGACCCTTCGAGCTCTAGGATGTGGGCAGTCAGGCCTTCTTGATGGGGTCCGGTTGTCGAACCCAAACAAGTTAGGACGAAGTCCCTGAGTCTCCCGACCCATATAAAGATACACCCTTTCAAATGATCCTTCTAGTAGTTCGTCATAGACTGCACCACATCTAGGGCACAGTGCAACTTCAGAGTTGTCGTTGTGACACCTGACCAAGAAACCAACCAAGCTTTCTTCAGACCTTGGATATACTTTCAACAACAAGTTTCCTCCTCTCCAAGGTTGCTCAATTCTTTCTCGCAGGGCCCTCTCGAAATTGGCTTGAACCCTTCGATTTGTCATAACTGAACATCTTGGGCACATCAACCTTTTTCCAGCATTTTTTACATGGCAATCCCAGAGATAATCTTTCAGACTGTTTCCTCTTGGTGGGATTTCAATGTTTCCTTTCTCCTTATCAACCATTTTTCTAGTTCTTCGATTTCAGACAAAGGGCGTCTAACATTGACCATGTTAACACCTGCCGGAGGAACCTCGGAAATTTGTATCTGCTGAAGCTTCACTGTGAGGTCTTCAGTGGCCTCACTTGTTTTTCCTTTCAGATCTTCAGTCATTTCAGCATCGAAGGATCCTTCAACATCAGCATTGAGGATCAGATTGGCATTTAGGCTTTCAGTAGCCTGCTTTCCACCTGAAATTATTTCTGATTCAGCAGCATCAATTTCAGATACTTCCACCATGTTGACATCAAGTGGTTCACACAAGTTAGTGTCAGCCACGTTCAAAGATCTGCATCAACCTTCATAGGGTTCTTGCTTTTATCAGCAAATTTCAGACGTCCATCCTTGATAGCATTCTGAATTAGATCCCTGAAAAGAAAACATTGTGAAGTTTTATGGCCTAGAAAACCGTGATATTTGCAAAAACCTCGTTTCTTCCGTTGTTCTAACGGAGGAATTTTTGAGTTGGGAGGTATTATCATCTGGCCATCTTTTACTAATAAGTCAAATATTTCGTCACATTTAGTGACATCAAATGTATAAGTTTTCTTAGGAAATCTATCGCTTTTATCATTATCTACTGGATTTCTTCCATTAGAAGGGGTGAGTAATTTGCAAGAATAGGGTGGCGCTTCCTTTAACTCAGCAAGATCTATTTCGACCTCTTCCATGTCGTATGAGTCTTCGAAAGGTTCGCCATTAACTTCGTCTGCTTCGACGTATGCTACTCTCTCCTTCTTATAACTTTTACTTGCCCTAGCCTTTTCTGCTTTTAACCGTTCGACTTGTCGAACCCTGTCTGCCAATTGGGCCATATCTCTCAGGTATTGAGTATCCAGTTTCTTTCGAATTGAATAATCTAGGCCACCTGCAGCCATTTCAACTAATTCATGCTCTAGGACAGTCGTGAAGCATCTTGATTTCAGTAAACGGAACCTGTTTAAGTAATCATCAATAGACTCCATAAATTTCCTCTTGATGCTAGCCAACTCTTTCAGACTTATCTTGGTTTGACTCATGTAAAATTGTTCATGGAATAATCTCTCCAAGTGTGCCCATGCATCTATGGAATTTGGGGGCAGCGTAGTGAATCACACAAAAGCATTTTTTGTTAGCGAACTGGGGAAGTATTTAATCCTTAAATCTTCGTTCCCTGCTAGATCCCCTGCTTCCGTCAGATATCTGGCTATGTGGTCCACGGTAGACTCATTGGTGTCCCCTGAAAATTTAGTAAATTTTGGTACTTTGGTACCCCTTGGCAATTCTGTTTGCATGATATATTCTGCTATTGGGGATGTATAGTTTGGGCGTCGAAGCCCGGTATTAAGGCCATTGTTGGCCATTATTCTCTCTATCATGGCAGTGAGATTATTCTCTGTTGCCAAATTGTCTCTTCTAACCCTATGCACTACTTGATCAGGATGTTCGTTTCTCCCTAATACCACTACATTAGGTTGTGGCTGGGTAACTGCTTGTTGGCAAACGTCAGTCGTTTGACTTCGAGCCTCTAAATCTATCACTCGGTTTGGTTCGAATCGGTTTGGTTCGGCCGGTGTTTGCCTAGGTGGCGGTACTGGGGGTCTAACTGGTTCTAGAATGGGCCCCCTTCCTGATAAGTTGATTGGTTGTTTTTTCGTCTATTTTGTGGAACTCCTAAAAAATCCGCCATTCGATTCATTTGCGATGATATTTTTTGGAAAATTTCCACATTATCGTGGTTAGACCTAGCAATGCTTGTTGCTATCGGATTCAAAATGGACCCCAATTCTTTAGCAATATTTACTAACATATCATGGTTGCTTGCATCCATTTCTTGTCGAAACGCTGCTTGACTATTTGTGGTAAAAGAGGGTACTTGGGCAGAAAAACCCGTATTCTGTCTCCTTCGACCTATCGAACTGACATTAGGCGAAAACGGTGTGGGGTTAGTTGTAGTGTATGTAGGCCCCACTCCTCCTAATCCTGTCAAGTATGAAGGGTGCATTCCGTATTGGAAATGGGGTCTCCACATCTATGAGGCAGGTGGTGGTCTTGGGGTAAACATCTAATTTGTGGTATTAGTTGCGAAATGTGGTATCTTGCCTGCACTTGTTAATGAAGGGATAGCAGTCGAACTCGAGACTGGGAGCGTTCCTGTTGTCCCTGTAGTATTTTCAGGTATCGCCTGGGAATTACTTATAGGATCAGATTCCGTTGCAATCGGTATAGCCTGAGTTTCTGGAGTAGAAGTCGAAACATTTGCAGCCACCGTTCCTGACCCTTGCGGGGGATCTTGATCTCCCCCTGCACTGGCCACACTGACCATTTTCTTGTTGTACATTCGTTTAGGAATCGGTTGTGCACTGTTGGTTAATTTACCGTTCCTAAGGTTCATACAAGGTCTTGATATTCTCTAGACAAAACAAAACAGTCAATTAATAACAATCTGTTTGACACTGTCCCACTGGGCATGCTAATTTGTTTACGGTGATTTCTGGTAAACAACCGCTAGTCTTCCAAACTATAATAAATATGATTTGGTTACTCGCAGGATCGACTAGATTGATCCTAGGACATAGTCAAAAAGGTTGTTATTCATGATAGTTCGAATTATGTCTATATCTGACTTGTTCTCGAAATAAGAAATACTTAATCAAAGAAATAAAGATTAATGATCACCTTATTACACATGTAAATGCAACATCAGCGAAGGGTAAGATAAGAACAAAATATAAGACAAAACTGTAAAATGCAGGAATCCTAAAGTACAAAAACTTAAATGCTTCGCAACTAAATAGAATGAAAATAAAGAGTGCAGAAATGTAAACGAAATGCAGTAATATCTGAAGATACTTGAATAAAGAAAGATATAAATGCATTTAAATTGATGGTGGTGTCATACGTACATTTCTCAGCGAAACTCGTTCTCTTAACACTTGATACTTGAGCAATATGTGAGTGATTTGTACAAAATGAACACACGGAATCCTAACATTAAGACCCTTATTTATACTAGTTTCGACCATAACGGTCCTACACTAATCTAATGCCACGTTGCCCACAGAAAATCCAGGGATGCCATCTGTCTTCATGCGGTTACATAAACTACTTCGAAATTCAAATCATCCTGCCTGAATCTTCCTTCGACGTGTGGCAACATAATTAGAAACAAGAATACCACGAAAATACGCTAAGCTTCAGTACTTCGCATATTTCGTAAAAACGTTTAAGTCCCAAAAGACAATTTCTTTCGAATGTAGCTTCAGTGCTAACTGTCTACGTTCCAACTTAAACCAACATTTTCGAACATGGCCATCAGTAGCCATTTTTGATCTCAAAGATGATCATCAGTAACCATCTTCCTTCGAGTTTCAAACCTTTGAAGGATATTCTTCCCAAACGAAATCTTCAGCTAACACTGGTATAACAACCATTCGTAGTAATTTCTCAAATCAAGAGAAATTTCAATAATTCTCTAAAGAGAATCCAAGAAAAAATTATACTTATAATTTCTCAACTCAAACGAGGAGAAATTAACATTATTCTCTAAGGAGAATTCAAGAAAGTACTCGGAAAATTCAACGAGTAGAAAGAAAGGGGAAGAAGTTGGCGCTTCGACAATTCGAAAGACGCGGAGTTATGAGAGTGAGGAAGGAAAAACTCAAAATAAGTTTTTGGTATGTTTTGAAATGAAACAAGTGACTTCCTTATATAATGAAGTAAACTAGCCAAAATTTCTAATTTAAGCAATGTGGGACTAATGAGTTTTTTCAATTCACCTCCCTATATTGGAATATATTCATAATGTTCCAACAATTGGGTATAACTATTATTCACATAAAATACTACATTATAAATATTCATTTTAGCCTCACAATATGTTTGACAACCTCTTGCTTTATTATCATATTTTTGTCTTAAATTTTTTTGGTAATTATTTCAATGGCTTTTGAGCATATAGTCATGCTAGAATTACCTTCAATTTAACACGCTTCACCTCGTCCAAATATAATGAAACCGCCTAATAATCTAAATCACACAAACTCATTAAATATACATTTTGGTTTGATAGTGAAACCGCCTAATAATCTAAATCACACAAACTCGTTAAATATATATTCTAGTTTAGTACTCCAACAAACACAAAAAGACTACCATAACTAACTTTCCAAAATTCCGCCACATCTTTATAACAAACATTTCAATTTATAACCAATTAATGGTTAGCTAGATTATAGTTAAAAATTACAACCTCAAAGTGAACTATAAAAGACAGCTACAAGACCCAAAGGAGATTAAAGATCAAAGTGTAGTGTATAATAACGCATACATAATTTTTACAAGATTATTTCAATGTCGAAAAATCTTTTTGTTGATTCAAAGACAAAAGACCATCAAAGGGAGATACAACATAATATGATAAGCTTTATAAGTGGATGGATGTTTGTAGGTGTTTGCAAAAGAGGGTGGTATAGATTAAGGACAAACCTTAAATTTTAATATCCAATTAGCAATGATGATGAGTATTTGTTTATATATCCAATTAGCAATTAATTTTGTTAAACATCGTGGTAATGAAATTGAAATATATCAAAAACAATGATCATGGTCTCAAATTTATAGAACCATGTGGCCAAGGATACAATTGGGAAAAGATGAGATGAGCCATAGAAAATTCAATGCCCCTATAGTTGAGAATTTGGTGAAAGTGCTAGAGGTGGTCGAAGAAGCTAAGGGTGACTTGCACCAAATTGAAAATAATCCTCCTTCCTCGAGCACGATAAGTTCCACTTCATGAAAGGAAAAAAAATCATTCTCATACCACTTCAAATTCCATGAAAGATCAAGATATCAATATGTATAAAGTCTTTATTTATTGAAATACTATCCTAGTTCCAATTTCAACAATGTGGTTAGTGGTTATTTGTTTCTTAACATTAATTTAGAGAAATTCTTTGGCCACCTCCCTATCTTCTAGTCCACCTCTGGTGAAAACCCCATTATACCCCTGCTTTCGGAAATGAACTTCCGAAATGCATGACAAAGGTGTTTTCGGAAGTTCATCTCCGAAAGCGCCTTTTTTTTTTTGAAAAAAATGTCTTATTTCGGAAGTTCATTTCCGAAACTACAATTTCGGAAATGAACTTCCGAAATAAAACGCGTTCTGCAGATTAAGCAGAACTCTCCCCCTCCCCCAAATCATTTACCCTAATCATCATCAAACACTTCCATAGGCGAAATTTCTGCAGAAGCAAGTGTGAAGTAGCCAAACTCTTCTTCCAAACTCAACCAAACTCATCATTAAACACTAATTGGTAAGTTTATCATTGTTTTTTCAAGTTTTAGATCTACTTGACTAAACTATATTAGGGTGTTTAGAATCTGAAAAAATGACATTAAGATAGCTTAGTACTGATATTAGGATGTTTAGTAGGCAAAAAAATGGATTTGGTTTAGGTTTTTGGGTCTGCCATTGGAGGTTGCAGAGAAGCTCTGCGTGGGGGTGTTTCGGAAGTTCATTTCCGAAAACACCTCCATCCCAGTTTTCGGAAATGAACTTCCGAACTGTACCAGAAGTTCATTTTTTTTGTTTTTTCATTTGTCTCGCATATTAATCGATTTCGATTGTTTACAAGATCATGTCAGACCAGCCAGCACGCATCAGACAGGGGAGAGAGTCCCAGACTGCGTCGACTAGACGCGAGCGGGCGGCGGCGCAGCTGGCGTCGACCTAGGGACGGGGGCAGGGACGGGGACGCCGTGTCCGCGTTCCACAGGACTTGGTGGAGAGTTCATCTGCTTCAGGCTCTAGGAGTAGGCTGGCTCGGGTATCTTCTTCCCGCCAGCGAGAGGAGGAGGATGAGGATGAGGAGGAGGAGGAGGTCATACCAGATGTTGACCCTCCAGTCGGGGAGGAGGAGGAGCAGGAGGAGCAGGAGGTGGATAGCTTTCCGGGAGGGCCTTTTGACACTTCCCTGCTGATTCACTACCAGGATCACGTCGCTCAGCGGATCTGGGAGGGAGAGGTATTTTTTTTAACTTAGCCGTTTATTTGTCACCATTTTTTATAATTTTACCGTTTATTTCTCGCTTATTTGTTTTTTTTGTAACAGGAGAGAGAGCCATTGAAAATGGTGAACCACTCCAGGAAGATTTTCGGTCTGTTTAAACCAGCAGTTCAGTGGTTTAACGACCATGTGCGAGGTTCAGGGCTTAGCGGGCTCTGCATGACCGGGTACACCACCATCAGCACCGGCATGCAGGGGGCATTTGTGGAGCGCTGGCACAAGGAGACGTCTTCTTTCCACTTACCGGTGGGGGAGTTGACGATCACCTTGCATGACGTCCAGTGTCTTCTCCACCTGCCTATTAGGGGGCCGCTGTTGCACCACTCCAGGATCCAGAGGGTCGAGGCCATTGAGTGGATGATGCACTATTTGGGCCTGCTGCACGACGTTGCTCACTTTGAGTGCGTCACGACTTGTGGGCCTCATGTCCGGTTCACTACACTGAGCCTCTATTTTGAGTTCCACCTGGACGCGGCGGCCGATGCCGAGCAGGAGGATAACGTCCTATTCAGGGAGTACCACCGCGGTTGTGCTCTTCGGTGCTGGTACATGCATGTGGTAGGCGCTGCATGCTTTGTGGACAAGAGCGCCAGGTACGTCGACGTGACCTACCTCCGCTATTTCATGGACCTGGATACCGTTCACCAGTGGAACTGGGGGGCAGCTACTCTGGCATATCTCTACCAGAAGCTGAATGAGGCCTCCAACTGGAGGACGAGGCAGCTGGTCGGATCCTGCACTCTGCTTACGGTACGTTTGATTTTAACACATTCTCGTATTTATTTATTTATTTATGTTTCGTATTTATTTTTAATACATTATCGTATTTGTGTTTCAGAGCTGGATCATCTCCTACTTCTTCCGCATCCACGGCTTCCACATCGATCCTGCGTACGTTGACGACATGCCCAGGGCCGCCAGATACGCTCTCCAGAGGGGGAACGATGCGGTGGGACCATACCGCCTGTACCTGGACCGCACGATGCACGACGACGTCACCTGGAGGCCGTTCGCCGACTATGCTCAGGTTGTCCCCTTCGACGGGGTTGCTCTATATTCAGGCTGGTTGGCATGCGGGACCGGCATCATGGTCCGGTATCTCCCGGAGCGGTGCATGCGGCAGTTTGGGTTCGTGCAGATCATACCCAGGTCACCCTTCGAGGCTGCTCCTGACACAGTGACCAGAGTGCAGCTCACTGCCATATGGGAGGAGTGGCAGCATCATGTGGTACCGGAGGAGTACCGTCGCATGCGGGTCACCCAGGACTGGCACAGTGTGGAGGGATACGTCACATGGTTCTACCGGGTGTCCCATCCTCTCTTGAGACCCGACGTTCCCGGCGCTCCTAGGCCAGCACACGAGGAGATCCTGGAGAACCGGCAGGCGTAGGATGACCACGCCATTGATCTCCTTCCGATCTGCCAGCGGATAGAGATGCTTGGGCGGGACGCGTTGGATCGAGGTGTCATTCATCAGGGCGGACCAGAGGCAGTCGCCGTGATGGAGATCATCGTCACTGATGCGGGCCGTGCGGCGGGGTACAGGCGGCAGAGGAGGGCCCAGGGTGAGCGGGTTAGGCACACCCAGTAGTGGTGGGGTTTATTCATTTTTTGATTTTGGATTGTATATTTAACACACTATTTTTATTTATTTCGGTTTGTATATAATATTTTCATATTAGTATTTTTTTTTGTTTATTTATCATATTAGTGTTTTCAGTCTATCTATTGTTTATTTTATTTGCCGGTAACGTTTAATTAAAATGCGGTTGCGTTTAAGAAAAAACATAAAAAAAAAACACAGTTTCTGCATAATTCAGAAATGAACTTCCGAATTCACCCCCCATGAGGTGTTTTCGGATGTTCATCTCCGAACGCACCCCCCATGAGGTGTTTTCGGAGATGAACTTCCGAATCAAGGAAATTTTTTAAAAAAAAAAGCGCTTCGGAAGTTCATTTCCGAAGCAGGAGTAGTTTGGGAATTTCGCTGGGGGTGACCCCCCATAGGGAGGTGGGTAAAGAAATTTTCTTAATTCATATATTTGTAACCTTATAAAATCAATGCGCATAATGATAATTAAATTATTCTAGACTCGTAATTATATTAATAATTACTTCAACGTTTACATGAATCAAGTAGATCTAAAATAGACTCTTCTACCGATCTAATCAATGGAAATTAGTTAGGCATATTCATCGTCAACATTACAAGATATATGAGATAATTATTTATAAAAGATGTATGAATGAGGGCCTCCAATCTTGTCTCCAATATGAATTCTCTTGCCTCAACCTTTGAAAATGTGTCTAAAATCCCTTCTCTAGTACAAAGTCAAACCTTGTAATGATTTTGTGCTTTCCTTATATAGAAATCAAAGAAATTCCGAATCATGTGAGAAACACATCTAATATATATACCTAGAGTATCAACATTTAAGGGCCTGGTGTGAAGCATCTTATGTCCAGCACGAGGTACAAATTGCTGGGCCAAAATCCCTTGCCTGAATCAATCTTGCACTTCAAACACAACTTCAATCCATTTTATCCGTTTTACAGTCCAAAATAGACCCCCAATGTCTTCCTAATAATAACTATATTTGAGGATATTTACTGTTGTATGCCACTGAATTCATCCTATTTGGATCTTCACAACTCTAGATATAATCAAAAGACTTCAAAATCATAACATTGCCCAGTTCAATTATTCTCAGTAACTTTATGTGCATGTGCTCTGATTATAAACTATAACCTAAAATGAAATATAAGAAATAGAATGAATACCATACTAATTTACCTAGTTAGCGAAGAATAATACAAAGTATTGAATCAACATTAATTATGAATCTAACAATTTGAGTTCCTCTTTATTACCATACTACTAAAATTATAATTAAAATTAACAAAAAGGGAATGCAAAATATATTGATAAATGAGACATCATAAAACATCATCTGAATATGGTATTCTTGATGATAATATGAAGTTGGATAATTTATTTATCCTATTGGTATAATAATTAGTTCTTCGAGTATTAGGTTTGATGTTACTACTTTTCATGAAAATTTTTGTTAAGATAATATTGCAGATATAGATGACCTAATCTAATCCTTAACTGATTCGAGGGACTCCATAGCGTCATATTCCTTTGGTAAGTGAAGTTTTTGTGAGATATTGGATCGAACTATAGTATGGTCGAAGGGTAGCTTCTTGGTTCGACAGGATTAAGCATGAAGTCGAAGGTTGTTCACATGCTTGTGTCGAAGATGCTAGGGTTGTTAGCATGTTAAATTAGGTTTTAGTGTTTAAACCCTAATTTGTTAAGTTAGCTTGTTTATTAAGTGACTTGTGTAATGGGCCTTGTGTGTTAGGTTTTATTATAAATAGCATACTAGTCTCTCATTATTGCTAAGCTGCAAATCCTAATTTAGGGTGAGAGAGGTTATTTGTTATTCTTGTAAACTTGTAATCTTGTTTTAAGAGAAAGTAAAAGAATAACAGTTATAACCAATTCTTGTGTTCTTCTTACCTTCCCTAATTCCTATTATATTTTGTTCTTGACATCGTTTTTCACAACAAATTGGTGCGGTGAGCGTGGAGAAGATGTCGTCAACAAAGTATGAGATTGAAAAGTTCACCGGAGTGAATGATTTCGGTCTGTGGCGCTTGAAGATGAAAGCCCTACTAGTTCAGCAGGGTTGTTTGGAAGCGTTGAAGGGAGAGGCAACCATGAATGCTGCATTAACGGCAGCGGAGAAGACGACTATGATCGAGAAGACACACAACACAATTTTGTTAAGCCTTGGTGATAAGGTTCTCAGACAGGTATCAAAGGAGACGAAGACATCAGGGTTATGGGCGAAACTTGAAAGTTTTTATATGACCAAATCGCTGGTAAATCGACTATACCTGAAGCAGGCTTTGTATTCATTCAAGATGGTTGAAGACAAAATGTTGGTTGAGCAGTTGGATATGTTCAACAAGCTGATTCTTGATCTTGAAAATATTGGTGTAAAGATCGATGATGAAGATCAAGCGCTGTTACTATTATGCGCTTTGCCTCGATCACATGCTCACTTTAAAGAAACTCTCCTGTATGGAAGGGAGTCCCTGACCTTGGAAGAAGTTCAATCAGCCCTATATTCAAAGGACCTGAACAAACAAAAGGAGCATAAACCTTCGACTGTATGCGAAGGTTTGGCCGTTAAAGGAAAACTCTTACGAAAGGATGGTAAGTTTGACAAGAAGAAGGGCAAAAGCCAGTCGAAGTCTTACATTGGCGAAGCATCTGGCATTCGATGCTATCATTGTAAGAAGGAGGGTCACACAAGAAAGGTGTGCCCTGAACGCCTGAAAGATCATGGAGGTAAGGATAATGGAAATGCAGCCATTGTTCAAGATGATTTTGAATCATCTGATGTTCTTGTGGTTTCAAGTAGTGACTCGAGAAGATAGTGGATTATGGATTCAGGTTGCACTTGGCACATGAATCCAAACAAAGACTTGTTCGAGAAATTATGTGATCAAGATGGTGAATCAGTTTTGCTGGGAAACAACAAGGCTTGCAAGATTGCAGGTGTTGGATCTGTGAGGTTCAAACTCCATGATGAGTCAATAAGGTTGTTGACTGAAGTCAGGTATATTCCTGATTTGAAGAGAAATCTACTTTCTCTTGGTGAATTCGACAAGAAAAAAGGATATGTTTTCCAAGGAGAGAAAAGTATCCTAAGAGTCATGAAGGGTTCGAAGGAAGTCTTGAGAGGCGTGAAGAAACAAGGCTTATATACCATTGAGGCTGAAGTTGTAAGTGGTTCGACAAATGTTGCATCCACGAAACCTTTGTCAAAGACAGAAATCTGGCACATGAGATTGGGCCATGTCAGTGAAAGGGGTCTGGTTGAATTAGGGAAACAAAATCTGCTTGGTGGAGACAAAGTCGAAAAGCTGAAGTTTTGTGAACCCTGTGTACTTGGAAAATCTTGCAGAGTGAAGTTCAACAATTGCAAACAAAGAACACATGGATCCCTTGGTTACATCCATGCTGATCTTTGGGGGCCTGCAAGGTGTCTATCACATTCAGGAGCAATGTATTTTCTATCCATAGTAGATGATTATTCTAGAAAATTATGGGTATTCATCCAGAAGACTAAGGATGAAACTTTTGAGAATTTCAAAAGTTGGAAGACTCTGGTTGAAAATCAGACTGGCAGGAAGGTCAAGAGGTTGAGAACCGACAATGGCCTTGAATTTTGCAATGAGGCGTTCGACAGTTTTTGTGCTGCCTCTGGTATTGCAAGGCACAGAACTACTGCAGGTACTCCACAACAAAATGGTTTGGCTGAAAGGTTTAATCTAATTATTTTGGAGAGAGACAGATGCATGTTGACTAGTGCTGGACTAAAGAAGGTGTTCTGGGCTGAGGCTGTTTCGACAGCAACATATCTGATAAACAGATGTCCTTCGACAGCGTTAGATATGGAGACACCTGAAGAAGTTTGGTCGGGACATCCACCAGATCTCGACAAATTGAGAGTATTTGGCTGCGTAGCCATGCTCACATTAGGCAAGACATGGTCGAACCTAGAGCTCTGAAATATATGTTCATGGGATACCCTGAAGGAGTCAAAGCTTATAGGCTATGGTGCCTAGAGCCAGGTCACAGGAGGTGTATCACCAGTCGAGATGTAGTTTTGAATGAAGCTGAAATGGCTTTTAAGAAATTGATGATGTTGGTCGAAGTACATAAACATCTAACAAAGAGCTGGAACAGGTAGAGATTCCTTTTAAGGTGGAGCATGTTGATGCTGAATTGCATATCCCTGATGAAGTCGAAGAAGAAGCAGAAGTGTTGAGGAAGTTAAGGAAACTGATGATGACTATCTATTGTCGAGAGATAGGTCGAGAAGAGTCATCAAGGCACCTCAGAGACTTGGGTATGCAGATCTTATAGCTTATGCCTTAACCTCTGCAAGTGAAGTTCTAGACGAAGAACCTAGACACTACAAGGAAGTTACGAGGAGTCGAAATAAGACTGAATGGCTGAAGGCCATGGCTGATGAGATGAAATCTCTTCATGATAATCATACTTGGGAACTGATCAAGAAACCTGCTGGGGCAAGGTTAGTCAGCTGTATATGGATTTTCAAAGTTAAGGAAGGAATTGAAGGAGTGACGACGAAAAGATACAAGGCAAGGTTAGTTGCAAGGGGTTTCACTCAGAAAGAAGGTGTCGACTTCAATGATGTGTTTTCTCCTGTTGTGAAGCATAGGTTCATTCGAATTTTGCTTGCCATGGTGGCACAGTTCGATCTTGAACTGGAATAGATGGATGTGAAGACTGCGTTCTTGTATGGTGATCTAGATGAAACGATCCTGATGAGGCAACCTGAAGGGTATGTCGAAAAGGGGAAGGAAGATTGTGTGTGCAAGTTAAAGAGATCTTTGTATGGTTTAAAACAATCTCCTCGACAGTGGAATAGGAGATTCGAAAAGTTCATGGCACGCATAAGTTTCATTAGAAGTCAGTTCGACCACTGCGTTTACTTCATATTTCGACCTGGTAATTCATTTGTTATTTTGTTGCTTTATGTGGATGATATTCTCATAGCAAGCAACAATGTTGAAGATGTGATGAGGGTGAAGGCTGAACTCAATAAGGAGTTCAATATGAAGGATCTGGGAGCTGCTTCCAGGATTCTTGGAATTGACATTCGAAGAGATAGAAAGAATTCGAATTTATGCTTATCTCAAGAGGCATATCTACGGAAGATTCTCGAAAAGTTTGGTATGTCGAATTCAAATCCAGTTGTGACTTCAATAAATCCTCAATTTAAGCTGAGTATTGATCAGTGACCCAGTATTGATGTCGAAAGAGCATATATGAATAGCATCCCATATGCTAATATAGTTGGTTCTTTGATGTATGCTATGGTCTGTACAAGACCTGACATAGCATATGCAGTAAGTCTTGTAAGCAGGTACATGGCGAACCCTGGAAAGGCTCGCTGACAAGCATTGAAGTGGATTTTAAGGTACATAAATATGTCTCTGAATAGAGTCCTAATTTATGGTGGAGCCTTGGATGAAGATAGTAAAGCAGTAATAGAAGGATATGTCGACTCTGATTATGCAGGTTGTATGGATTCCAGAAAATCTATTTCTGGATATGTTTTCACTATGTTTGGCACTACAATTAGTTGGAAAGTAACACTTCAGAAGGTTGTTGCTCTATCAACCACTGAAGCGGAGTATATTGCCCTAACTGAAGCTGTGAAAGAAGCATTGTGGCTTGAAGGTTTTGCGAAGGAGCTGGAACTTCAAGGTCGAGGTATCACTGTTAAATGTGATAGTCAAAGTGCAATACACCTGTCGAAGAATTCATCCTATCATGAACGAACTAAGCAAATTGATGTGAGGCTGCATTTCATTAGAGGAGTAATCGAGCGTGGAGAAGTCCAAGTGCTGAAGGTTTCGACTGAAGACAATGCTGCTGATATGATCATCAAGACATTGTCGAGTTGCAGGTTTTTCCACTGTATGCAGTTGATAAAGCTGCATGAAGAAAGCTAGTTTGTTCCCTTGACGTTGTATAATTAGGTCCAAGGTGGAGATTTGTGAGATATTGGATAGAACTCTAGTATGCTTGAAGGGTAGCTTCTTGGTTCGACAGGATTAAGCATGAAGTCGACGGTTGTTCACATGCTTGTGTCGAAGATGCTAGGGTTGTTAGCATGTTAAATTAGGTTTTAGTGTTTAAACCCTAATTTGTTAAGTTAGCTTGTTTATTAAGTTGGCTTGTGTAATGGGCCTTGTGGAAAAAGCCCATTAGTTAGTATGTTAGGTTTTATTATAAATAGCATACTAGTCTCTCATCAATAATAAGCTGCAAATCCTAATTTAGGGTGAGAGAGGTTATTCGTTATTCTTGTAAACTTGTAATCTTGTTTTAAGAGAAAGTAAAAGAATAACATTTATAACCAATTCTTGTGTTATTCTTACCTTCCCTAATTCCTATTATATTTTGTTTTTAACATCATTTTTCACAACAGTCTTTAATATATATTAAGGTAAGATCATAACTCCTCATTCAAGGTCTTCGATAGATAGCCACCAATAAAACTATCTAGTATTTCGATCATTTTGGATTTTCATTTACCATTGACTCTTTCAAGCTAAAATTGATTATTCATAAAATCTCTTTATTACCCAACAAACTCAGGGTATGAAGTCTATGATTTACAATATTTAGGAGATCTTGAAGACAAACCTTTAGCTAAAAGAGGAAAAGGAAAATTAAATTAAATTTGATCAAATTGTTGAAATTCACCTTAAAGTGGTGGTTTCCACTAGGTCAAATATAATAGGGATCGGGATGCTGACCAAGTGGTCCATCAAGTTTGACCAGACAACATGGTAGGAGAAAATAATCTTGCACCTATTGACGAAAGGATAATGGCGTGAAATGGTATAAATATTGTCTCGCAAAGGTCTAATTAGGTATCCCCACTATCGGAGTACGTAGTGCAGACAAAACTCCTAAGAGATTGGAAAGTTCCTAAGTTCACCAAGTTTGCTGGTGAAAATAGTGAATCCATAGTCGAACATTTCACTCGATTTTATACTGAAGTGAGAGATATTGCAAACAATGAGAATTTGAGGACGAGACATTTTCCCAATTCTCTAATAAAGAAATGCTTTTACGTGGTTCATTATACTCCCTGCACATTCCAACTACGACTGGACTCGTTTAGAAAGGTTGTTCCATGAGCAATTCTATATGGGGCAATCCAAGATTATCCTAGAAGAATTGGCTAGTATGAAGCGAAAGTTCGTAGAATATATCGATGATTACTTAAATAGGTTATGACTTTTGAAAGCAAGGTGCTTTTCCCAAGTGCTTGAACATAAATATGTCGAAATTATTGCTGGGAGCTTAGATTACTCCATTAGAAAGAAATTGGATACCCAATGTCATACCCCAAATTTGTTCTACCCTATTTATCTGGCTTACAATCCATATACATACTTTATTCAGGCCATGATCCAATGCATGCATTCATCTCATTGTTACTTTTCAAAAGTTGACAAGAAAGAAGCCTCTCCTGAAAGGAATTTATGTTTAATAGAAGGGATTTGAGGCTTTAAGGGATTGTAATACTTTCACCAAGGTCCCTCCCAGGCTAGGGTTCTACAATTAAAGTCTTTGATTTGAATATACGAGCTTGGAGTTCATCTGGGTTCCATGGATTAGGTTTTCTTGACCAAAGTCAACACAGTAGACTTTTTGGTCGACACTGTAATCAGGAGCTGATTTTATAATGGGAAGTGTCATACCCTAATTTTGACCCCCTGAGATGTCATATCTTTTAAACTTTTCATCAAAGACAAAATAGATACCCAGAGCAGTCACTTGTTCATCAAGGACTAAAATCAGGGATCACATTTGAGAAACCCTAGAAAACTCCATGGCATCACTCAAAGGCATCAATCATCTTCAAATAGCTCATATGACAATATCCATTGGGCATTACACTCCAATCCAAGATCCACAGTCATCAATTTCATCTGGTCGACAATTAGGGTTTTTGACCTAATTCACCAAGAAAGTTGACTTTTAATCAGGACATGGATCCAAAACTCAAGACATGGTTCAAGGACTCCTACTACCTCAATATAATCCATTTACATCACCCATTTGAGGAGAAGATCTGGATTCCACACAAAAGTCCAAAATCTCACTTTATCAGGAAAAAGTCAACTGTATAGGATCACCTTTGACTTTTAAGATTTTTGGTCAAACCATGACTTTTAAAGATCAATATCATCAATATATGGTTACTAAAGTCATTTGACCAAAGAAATTCAAAGAGATTTGTAGCAACCTGCCCTAAAATTAATGTTTTAGAGTCGCCACCTATTCTGAAGGGCGAATAGGAAACCCTACGCAGTTTAGAGATCGGGGTAAGTTATTATAATCGGGTCGAGGGAAGGTGTTAGGCACCCTCAACCCTTTCCTATTGGCTTTGAATCTGAGGGTCAAGTTTTATGGCTTAAAGTTAAGGTTAATAGCTAAAGAAGTGAATAGGGGAAAATTGAGATTTTTAGGAAGGGGACTCGCCTTGGTTATCCAAGTGCCTACGTATCTCCTTAGGGAGAATCAGAGTCAACGTAGTTCGGGCACAGGATTGTACGCCTTTGAATCAGTATGAGGTTGTTTGAAGGCTTTTTGAATGGCCTGTCGTAGTTTTGGAAGTTGCAAGGCATTTTGAATTGCCTAGGATAAAAATCCGTAGTTTGATTTGTTGTTTTAAGGTTTTGGGCGTACAACCCTGATTTAATATGTCACCGTTAGTTGCAGTGATAAATAGATTTGATCAGTATAGCTAACGGATTAATGGGCATTGCTGGTTACTCGGATCCATAGATTGATCGTCGCGGGCAGCAAATTGAATGTGTTTTAATTTTGTATTCTTATCTCTTGTCTAATGCGACTAATAGATTTAGTCGGGTCGGGAAGAGAATTAATTAAGGGTTAATGTTTTATTGTTTTATTCAGATATTTGATCAGTACAACATAGAGAGTCGACTAATTCGAAGGTGAGACGAAATAGATATTCATCCGCCAATTATCCGTTAAAGGGGAAGTTAGAAATGATGTTTTTATTATTGGATTGGATTAATTAAATTAATCGATTGTTAATCATTTGCGACCAATAGGTTTAGTCGGGACGAGTAACAAATTAAATCCTAAAACTTCGGCCAAGTGGCCAATGGGATTGGGCGAACACTAATACTTACACCTTTATAGGGTTTTTTGTGATTTAATATTAATTAAAATTAATTAATAGATTAAATCGATATAATCGAGAGGAAATCCTAAACCTTAGTCTAATCCTATTTTATTATTCTAAACCTAAAATAAATTGATTAGATTAAATCTATATATATATATATATATATATATATATATATATATATATATATTCTTTACAATTTAAATAATCATATAATATATACAAAAAAAGAAAATAAATAGAGACGATCCTGTGTGTGTGGCCTTTGAAGGTGCATGGTGGAGCTTCACGCTGTGGGGCGTTGGATCTTCACGCTGGGAGATCTGATGGTTGGGTGATCGCAAGTGCATCGTGGACGCGCGCGC
Source organism: Vicia villosa (assembly GCF_029867415.1). Taxonomy (NCBI): domain Eukaryota; kingdom Viridiplantae; phylum Streptophyta; class Magnoliopsida; order Fabales; family Fabaceae; genus Vicia; species Vicia villosa. The sequence goes on from NW_026706462.1 coordinate 46,171, forward strand.
AGCAGGGGTGCTGGATTCTTGGGCATGGCAGACCAAACAAAGTAACAAAATTTAATTGTGGGTGCTGTGGATCGAACCCCCTCCCTCTTATTGTAAACCAATACGCCTTGCCATTAGGCCATGGAATGTTCGCTGATGAAAGGGTAAACATAATACATAATATATCAAAGTTGATTTAATAATAATAAAAAAAAAGAACCTTCCCCCCGTGCCTTGGCTTCTTCTTCATCGTGAAGCATGTTTTCAGAAAAAATATACAGACCTTTGCCTACGGTCTGTATGTGTAGCTACATCCCTGCATCCTGCAATCTCATCATATAAATCAAATAAATTCCAGATAAATACATAAATCAATTAGAAATCAGCCTCTGGATCCAATGGCGTCATCAATTGGGGCCAATTTTGCCTCTAATTAGGTTCCCATAAATTGAGAAACTGAAACCCTAACCATGGCTTGCTTCTAAACCTGCGTCTAACACACCATTAAACCATCCAGAAAGATTGCAAACATCTAAAAAACATAAATACGCAGTCAAAACTTGTTTACAATGTATGAATCAGTATAGTCGAAAATTTCAAAAGGAGTGCAAACCGTGACTTTGTTTTTGCGTTTCAGGTGTCGTTAACGATCCGTGATGGCTTGAAATCTTTCAGAAATTTTCGAGGGATGCAATACAGTGTCTTCTTTTGCTTGAATCAATCAAAGGCCCTGGCTCCTACCTCCATTCACTCCACGGTTTTTTATGAGTTTGTCTATGGTCCCTTGGCTGCAAAAACCTTATGAATCCCCCCTCTGCATCTGTAACCCTTGCGTATATATATATCATAACAATTTAGGTTAGCCCAAATTGAAGTGAATCTTTGAAATTATTATGGAGGGATCTGATTTGCAAATCATGTGGAAACTTCCTAGTTTGGTCAAGATAAAGCTTCACGTTCTTGCATCATATTTGGGACCAAAATGATTTTTTTGTTTTATTTTCAATTATTCCTTATTTCTAAATAAATGGGGCATTACAATAGCATCTAAAATCTACCTAATAATAACTATAATTATTATAAACCTATTTACAATAAACCTAAAAGTAATAATAATAACAACTACTAATAATATTCTAACCTAAATAATAATACTAATGCTAATAATATATAATTAATTAAAACCTAATATTACTCCTAATACTACCTAATAATAATTCTAATAATATTAATGTTAATAATGAAATTTATAAAATGCTAAAAAAAAATAATGACAATAATCGAAACAAATGTCAATAAACCCATAATACCCCAAACAATGATAAAACCCTTGTAACAGTCGGGCCCCGAGGTTTGGATCCCAAAGCACCTGTTAATTGCACCCTATTTTGTCTCAGGATATTTTATAAGAGAACGGGTTTGACAATAGGAATGTCAAACCCCATGACTCTTAATTTTGACCCTTGATGAATTGAAAGATATAGATCTGATCGGGCAAATTTTGGGGTATGACAGCTGCCCCTGTTCAATCTTCTTAAACCTGAAGAATCGGATAGGAACGTCTGCCTATCGTGATTTAAAGGTGGAAGATGATTGGACACTGAGAATGCCCCGAAATTTGCGTTTGTTTGGGAAGAAGTTATGCGGGAGATGGGCTTAAAGATGTCATCCAAGGTAAATACCCCCTTTTTTTAGAGTGCGAAGCATATTCTTTCGAAAGAACCACTTGCTTTGATTGTAGCACGGCCTAAAGAGGCAACCTGAATTTTATGCAATGGTATGATGCATGCGATGTATGATGCAGTGAGCTTCTCAAAATAAATGAGAGCCATGTATGTATACGCACAATGTATGAATGAAGTATGTTAGTTGAATGACGCATGATTATTAGCTATGCTAGTTAGTATGTTAGCAACTCGGAAAAGAAAGATAACACCTTTGATTATTATTGATGATGTTTTGGAGAATATCACTGCCGAGGGACTCACGTGATAAACCCAATTAAAGAAACCTTGGAAAATCTTGTTGTAAAATTTCTTTGTAACACCCTGTTTGCCTGGAAAAGCTCCAAGAAAGGATGGGATACGTCTTAAAGAAGACTGCCTGGAAAGGCTCCACTATGTGGTCGAAATGCATTGATAACTCCGTGTAGAAAATCCTGGTATGAGAAAATAAATCCCTGCACCAATAAGATCATTTGCTAAGATTATAGCAAACTCACCTGCACCATTTAGGATAATTTCCTATGCTTATAGCAACTTCACCTGCACCATTTAGGATAATTTCCTATGCTTATAGCAAACTCACCTGCACCATTTAGGATAATTTGCTATGCTTATAGCAAACTCACCTGCACCATTTAGGATAATTTGCTATGCTTATAGCAAACTCACCTGCACCATTTAGGATAATTTGTTATGCTTATAGCAACCTCACCTGCACCATTTAGGATAATTTGCCATGCTTATAGCAAACTCACATGCACCATTTAGGATAATTTGCCATGCTTATAGCAAACTCACCTGCACCATTTAGGATAATTTGCTATGTTTATAGCAAACTCACCTGTACCATTTGGGATAATTTGCTATGCTTATAGCAAACTCACCTGCACCATTTAGGATAATTTGCTATGCTTATAGCAAACTCACCTGCACCATTTAGGATAATTTGCTATGCTTATAGCATACTCACCTGCACCATTTAGGATAATTTGCTATGCTTATAGCAAACTCACCTGCACCATTTAGGATAATTTGCTATGTTTATAGCAAACTCACCTGCACCATTTGGATCATTTGCCCTGGCTCGGACAATTTTCACCTACACCATTTGGATCATTTGCCCTGGCTCGGACAATTTTCACCTACACCATTAGGATCATTTGTCCTGGCTCGGACAAATTTCACCTGCACCATTAGAATCACTTGTCTTGGTTCGGACAAGTTCACCTGCACCATTAGGATTTATTTGCTATAGTTCTAGCAAACTCACCTGCTAATGCGTACGTATGTTTATGAGCGAAATGAACAACAAGGTTGCTATCATCGGTAAGGTTACCGGGAAACGTCAATCAGGTGATTGGAAATAAACCATCAGTAAGGTTACTGGCATCGGTAAGGTTACCGGAAAGCATCAATCAGGTGATTGGGGTGAATATCTCAGTAAGGTTACTGGCATCGGTAAGGTTACCGGAACCATCAATCAGGTGATTGGAAATATCTCAGTAAGGTTACTGGCATCGGTAAGGTTACCGGGAAGCAGGTGGATAGTATAGCTTAGCACCAGAGTTTTGAATCGGATGTCTTGATGTATGTGATAATGTTTATGCTCATGCTTATGTTGATTGATGTAATGAGTGGAACGGAGCAATGTCTTCTATAAGACTACCTGAAAAGGTTTCTGGAATGGGTATGAAGATTTGTCTTAAAGAAGACTACCTGAAGAGGTTCCTAGAAAGGATTGTGAGATTTATCTTAAAGAAGATTACCTGAAAGGATATGGTGTGATGTATCAACCAATGTATGTAATGCATGATTTACATGTATTTGCATGATACTCCGATGATAGGTTGTTGATAACCAAAGCGTGTATAGCTCGCTGGAGTTGCAGGTTTGTTTGATAAGGAGGGGTGTGATGCTAGCGCGATTCCCCGATACCTGTTTTTGAAGATCGTAGTTAGGAGAAAGATTTGTCGGATGTTGTAAAGTGTGAGAGCGCCTTTCCCTCTTGTTGTGCGCCTTTCCCCAGTTTGGGCTCTTGAATTACTCCACGCCTTTAACCTTTTGAGATTCTCCACACCTTTAACTTCTCGAGGTTCTCCATGTTTTTAACTTTTGAATTGTTCACCTTACGGATTTGATATCCAATGCCCCAGTGTTTAGTGGGAAAAGATGCCTATGGTCTCCAAGCTATGAAGGGAGTGCTCCAAGAAATAACCCTGTCATACGATTCGACATTTAGATTGAAGGGTATGCCCTTGATCTCCAGGATATGGAGGGTTATCCATAGTGTTCTATCCTTTGAATTTGAATTCTTCCCATGTCTGACATGCCCCTGTTTGTTATTGAATCTTAGGAAGAACGCCCCCTGGTAAATAGGATGTTTGATTGCATGCCCCTGTGATCCTTGAATTTTTGCCCCTGTTTAGGAGAACCCCCTAGATGTGGTTCCCCCCATTCCAGAGTCTTTATTAGAAAGGATCACCTTTGATTAACCCATTTTGAGATCTCCTGGATGCTAAGTGTATGTTCGTAGATGGCGTTGTCCCCTTTGAGAAGTAACTCCAATGCGATGCATATGCAAGTTTTGAAATCGAAGTCCGTTATGAATTAGGACTGGATGGTTTTGAAAAGAATGTTTGAAGAAGCGTAGTGGTTAGAAATAGTTTTAACAAACCTAGGAGTCAGTATAACAAAATCCTGCTCAATATGCGTTCGTGGTTAACCTTGCCTCAATTAGGACTTTTGAATGTTGTAATTTGGCCTGGTTCACGGTTTTAAGAAACAACGGATATACGGCTCAAAAAGTTATTTAACCGACCCCTTTCTCCTTGATGTTCTCCAGATCCTAAAGTTCGCCTAATCCAATGAATGTGTTTTGTTTGTAAGAGAATCGTTTTAGTTTCGATGTTGAGCAGAAGCATTAGTAGAGATCCAAGCACTGAGAAAAGTGTTGTAAAGATCCAAGCATTGATGTGAAGCTTTGATGGTTTAGCAGTCACAAGATTATCCTTTTGTTTCGCCTTTGTCTTTATCCCTTATTTTTGCATGAACCAAATCTTTTGAGTTTGATCCATTGGGATGCCCTAATTTTTGCCTAAGTCGTTTTTGTTTTCTTTCATGAAATTTTTCATTTTGACTTAGCGGACGTTCTTTTTTTTTAATGCTCCTTTTGAGTTTTTATCCTCGGATATTGAATGCTGTGACTTCCATGTTGATTTTGATTTGTAAGCTTCGACTTTGATACTTCCTCGAACTTGAATGATGTATTGAGAAAGAAGATGTTATGAATGTTACCTCCATTGTTTCCTCAATCTTAGATGCATGCGAGGAAGAAGATATGCTTGAACCTTTGCTTTGCTGGATCCTTGCGCTTGAACCTTTGCTTCATTGATTGATTCTCCTTACAACCAAAATACACCATTGAATTAACCGAAATCTACCCTGCCCCTGGTTGAAATCAAGGTTTATTTGAAAAGTAGAAAAAAACTCCAACTCCTGGCTCGAGGGGGTGACGAGGGATTATCATCCTTATATCTCCACTGTTTGGGAATTGAAACAATGCCTGTACATCCTCGGCTCGATCTTACCTTGAAAACATATGTTTATCTAGACTTAGTTATTTGTATTCGTCATTCTCCCTTAAGTTTGTTAATAATCCTAAAAATAGAAGTGTGCGACGGGAAAGTCGTAGTAGTGAGCGAATGAATTGACTCCAAAACCTGCATGGTCATCCCATTAGAATTGCTAATCCGAAGGTACAACTTTTATCCTGAGTAACACTTAGCGATCATAGGGGTTGAAATTCTGACATGATAAAACCTATTGATCCTAGGGACAATCTCCTTTGTAAATCCGTTGACCTTGTTTCACTCCTAAGTTCATGGACTTGTAGAAGTGAAGGGTAACCTCGAATTCTCCTTGGGCACGTCTAACCGTTCGTAAACCCTAGAGTTTGTAGATTGATAGAGAGAACGGCTATGACCCTTTTGCCCCTTAGTGTGGAGTCAACACAGGTCGCCTTCCCTCCATCGTAGTTATGCATCCTTGTTTAGGATTTTGCCCCAGTTAGACAAACCCTTGCCCTCAGGTTATCGTAGAGCGTCCTTGTAAGTTTGATATGTTCTAAGATGAACCCTTTTATGACTAGATACATCTTGAGTGTATCTATGAGGGAACTTCTTTGTTGAACTAATCCTTTCTCGATGAAAACCTTTATTGTATTTATAATCCTGTTATAACAAGGCATGGACATGCGGCTGGCATGGTGAAAGACATCCTTTTTTCTTAGTAAAACTAAGATCATTCTCAATAATTTATCCTCCTTTATCCATAGTCTATGATCCTTTTTCTTTGTGAGTCTCGGGAAATCGGCTAGCACGGAACGGGTGGATGCGGGCGAAGATGAGAATGTAAATGTATGAATGCATGAAAATGCGAATGCACGCGTACGCGAGAGACTCCTTGTATTATAACTCTGTGTATGCAATGCAGACGTGTAACATATGATCCTAGGGATAGCCTCAGAGGCGACATTAGACCCTCGTGGAATCTTTGCAGGATAAGTGTTATGACACGTTAATGGAAATCCCTTAGATTCGAGAGTATGCAGAAGGTAGCGGCTGGTGACCGTTCATGACAGTCACCAAGTCTCATGGCCATCGAGAGGCCGTTCGACGTGTACCAATGAAGTTGTCCTTCGAACGAAGGATGCGATTTTAGGAATAGAATCCCTATAGGCTAGGGAAGGCGTAGATGCATAAATGGAAATCCAAAACCCTACACAAGTTAGAGGGTGCGCGGGAATAAGCACGGGGTGACCATTCAAGACAGTCACTAAATCACATGGCCATCGAGAGGCCAATCGACGTGTGTTAATGAGGGTGTCCTTCAGGGGAAGGACGCTTCATTGTAAAAATACATGGACATAAAAGGAATTCGTAGAGGCAAGCACAAAGTGACCGTTCGAGACAGTCACTGGATCTCATGGCCATCGAGAGGCCAATAGACGTGTGTTAATAAAGATGTCCTCCATGGGAAGGATGCGATTTTAAAAAACAGAATCCCCTATAGGCTAGGGAATGCGTAGATGTAAGCACATGGCGACCGTTCAAGACAGTCACTAGATCACATGCCATCGAGAGGCCAATTGACGTGCGTAAACGAAGATGTCCTTCGTGGGAAGGACACGCAGTTGTAAAACGACAAAGATATAAAAGGAAACTCCCTACAGGCTAGGGAGTGCGTAGATGCAGGCGCGGAGTGACCGTTCATGACAGTCACTAGGTCTCATGGCCATCGAGAGGCCAATCAACATGCATAAATGTAGATGCCCTTTGTAGGAAGGACATGGTCCTGGAGATAGAGTCCCTGCAGACCAGGGAATGTGTAGGAATACCTGCAAAAATTAAAATGCAAGGCATTCGCAGTATATAAATTACACATATGTAAACACATAAGCCCTAGGTTCATAGGTCCGACGTAACGGCTTAGGGTGCCCACCCTTCCCATTGGTATGTTCTAGAAGGTCTCATGGGGTCGTTCGTAGCCGCCGAGACTTTTTGTCTCTTTGGATTTTAGAACAACTCATTTATCCATGAGGTTCGAGTTTTAGGGATAGGTTCCCAGAGAGATCAGCCAAATACCAAGTCCAGCCCTCAACAAGGTCAAGCCTCGTATCAGACCTTTCCGGATATTCAACCCACTCTGAGTGGAATTATAACAAGACTCGTAGGCGATGTAGTTCCCCTCTGGTCTTAATTATAATTCCCACGCTTAGGTTTAACAGCAATTTATATATCCCGCAGAATATGATAAAACACAAATATTCACATGAACAAATATTTAATGAAATTGCTGAATAAATGAAATAGCAAGTAAATAAATAAATTGCCAATAAATAAATAAATAAATAAAATTTAAATATTTACAATAAACCATAAACCATAATCCGAAACCCTAAAAATGGCAAAATTTGCCAAACCCTAAAATTCGCCAAAACCTAAACCATAGACCACAAACCTAAACCCTCTCAAGCCTTAGGAGTATAATAATTCACCATTAATGATTTCCCCAGCAGAGTCGCCAGCTGTAGCAACCTGCCCTAAAATTAATGTTTTAGAGTCGCCACCTATTCTGAAGGGCGAATAGGAAACCCTACGCAATTTAGAGATCGGGGTAAGTTATTATAACCAGGTCGAGGGAAGGTGTTAGGCACCCTCGACCATTTCCTATTGGCTTTAAATCTAAGGGTCAAGTTTTATGGCTTAAAGTTAAGGTTAATAGCTAAAGAAGTGAATAGGGGAAAATTGAGATTTTTAGGAAGGGGACTCGCCTTGGTTATCCAAGTGCCTACGTATCTCCTTAGGGAGAATCAGAGTCAACGTAGTTCGGGCACAGGATTGTACGCCTTTCAATCAGTATGAGGTTGTTTGAAGGCTTTTTGAATGGCCTGTCGTAGTTTTGGAAGTTGCAAGGCATTTTGAATTGCCTAGGATAAAAATCCGTAGTTTGATTTGTTGTTTTAAGGTTTTGGGCGTACAACCCTGATTTAATATGTCACCGTTAGTTGCAGTGATAAATAGATTTGATCAGTATAGCTAACGGATTAATGGGCATTGCTGGTTACTCGGATCCATAGATTGATCGTCGCGGGCAGCAAATTGAATGTGTTTTAATTTTGTATTCTTATCTCTTGTCTAATGCGACTAATAGATTTAGTCGGGTCGGGAAGAGAATTAATTAAGGGTTAATGTTTTATTGTTTTATTCAGATATTTGATCAGTACAACATAGAGAGTCGACTAATTCGAAGGTGAGACGAAATAGATATTCATCCGCCAATTATCCGTTAAAGGGGAAGTTAGAAATGATGTTTTTATTATTGGATTGGATTAATTAAATTAATCGATTGTTAATCATTTGCGACCAATAGGTTTAGTCGGGATGAGTAACAAATTAAATCCTAAAACTTCGGCCAAGTGGCCAATGGGATTGGGCGAACACTAATACTTACACCTTTATAGGGTTTTTTGTGATTTAATATTAATTAAAATTAATTAATAGATTAAATCGATATAATCGAGAGGAAATCCTAAACCCTAGTCTAATCCTATTTTATTATTCTAAACCTAAAATAAATTGATTAGATTAAATCTATATATATATATATATATATTCTTTACAATTTAAATAATCATATAAGTTATATACAAAAAAAGAAAATAAATAGAGACAATCCTGTGTGTGTGGCCTTTGAAGGTGCATGGTGGAGCTTCACGCTATGGGGCGTTGGATCTTCACGCTGGGAGATCTGATGGTTGGGTGATCGCAAGTGCATCGTGGACGCGCGCGCAGCAGGGGTGCTGGATTCTTGGGCATGGCAGACCAAACAAAGTAACAAAATTTAATTGTGAGTGCTGTGGATCGAACCCCCTCCCTCTTATTGTAAACCAATACGCCTTGCCATTAGGCCATGGAATGTTCGCTGATGAAAGGGTAAACATAATACATAATATATCAAAGTTGATTTAATAATAATAATAAAAAAGAACCTTCCCCCCCGTGCCTTGGCTTCTTCTTCATCGTGAAGCATGTTTTCAGAAAAAATATACAGACCTTTGCCTACGGTCTGTATGTGTAGCTACATCCATGCATCCTGCAATCTCATCATATAAATCAAATAAATTCCAGATAAATACATAAATCAATTAGAAATCAGCCTCTGGATCCAATGGCGTCATCAATTGGGGCCAATTTTGCCTCTAATTAGGTTCCCATAAATTGAGAAACTGAAACCCTAACCATGGCTTGCTTCTAAACCTGCGTCTAACACACCATTAAACCATCCAAAAAGATTGCAAACATCTAACAAAACATAAATACGCAGTCAAAACTTGTTTACAATGTCTGAATCAGTATAGTCGAAAATTTCAAAAGGAGTGCAAACCGTGACTTTGTTTTTGCGTTTCAGGTGTCGTTAACGATCCGTGATGGCTTGAAATCTTTCAGAAATTTTTGAGGGATGCAATACAGTGTCTTCTTTTTCTTGAATCAATCAAAGGCCCTAGCTCCTACCTCCATTCACTCCACGGTTTTTTATGAGTTTGTTTATGGTCCCTTGGCTGCAAAAACCTTATGAATCCCCCCTCTGCATCTGTAACCCTTGCGTATATATATCATAACAATTTAGGTTAGCCCAAATTGAAGTGAATCTTTGAAATTATTATGGAGGGATCTGATTTGCAAATCATGTGGAAACTTCCTAGTTTGGTCAAGATAAAGCTTCACGTTCTTGCATCATATTTGGGACCAAAATGATTTTTTATTTTATTTTCAATTATTCCTTATTTCTAAATAAATGAAGCATTACAATAGCATCTAAAATCTACCTAATAATAACTATAATTATTATAAACCTATTTACAATAAACCTAAAAGTAATAATAATAACAACTACTAATAATATTCTAACCTAAATAATAATACTAATGCTAATAATATATAATTAATTAAAACCTAATATTACTCCTAATACTACCTAATAATAATTCTAATAATATTAATGTTAATAATGAAATTTATAAAATGCTAAAAAACAAATAATGACAATAATCGAAACAAATGTCAATAAACCCATAATACCCCAAACAATGATAAAACCCTTGTAACAGTCGGGCCCCGAGGTTTGGATCCCAAAGCACCTGTTAATTGCACCCTATTTTGTCTCAGGATATTTTATAAGAGAGCGGGTTTGACAATAGGAATGTCAAACCCCATGACTCTTAATTTTGACCCTTGGTGAATTAAAAGATATAGATCTGATCGGGCAAATTTTGGGGTATGACAAGATTCATCAAGGAGCAAAAAGTCGGGAATTAGGGTTTTTGAGGGCATTGTGGGAACTTAAAATTTCACCTACACAACTAAAAAAACTTCCAACATGAAAGTTGTAGATCTTGCAAAATAAAACAACATCTTACAAAGCAACTTTTTTCAAGAAATCAATCATTTAAGAGATTTGGAATTTTCAAGCTTTAGGTTATAAAAACTTAGAAATTTTTCTAAGTGTTTTTAACCTAGTTTTCATCCAACTTTGGGCTCATTTTTCACAATTTTCCCAAATGATTCTGAAAGAACCATAAACTAATGATTTGAAGTAGATGTTTAGGGCTTTCCAAATTGTGCTCAACCTTCTCCAAATTCATTTTGAGCTAGGAGTTATTCTTGTTCAAAGATGGCCTCATGAAGTGAAATTATAGGTCATGCCTCATTTTGGAACTTTGCAATTTTGTGAACATGACCTCACTTATGGATGCTACACGACCCATAACACATCTGAAAACATGCCATGCATTCATTTTCACCATAGCATAAGAATTGAGGAAGATTCCCAAAACAAGAACATGTGATTATGTAATGATTACATTCGGGAATTTATGGCAAATTGATGAATCACCCAAGGAATCTTCTCACCAACCAATTAGAGCTCATTTCTCTCTCAGAATTGTCCCCTAAGATCAAGCAAAATCGAGGGCTAGGGGATTGATCAAATGGAATCAAAATTCCCATCATTGCATTTTGGATATTTTTGAATTCCTTCATAGCCAAGAAACCAAATCAACCTCACTAAGCAAGCTCACTCTCTCAATCAGTACTGAACCATTTGCCTATAAATAGAGGGCTCTTTCTCATTCAAAAAACACACCAAAGCAACCCTATTCCTTGCTTTCTCTTTCTCTTCTCATGCTTATGGTTTTTCATAGTTCTTTGGCAAGAAGAATCGTTTTCTTCAAACCAGAGCTTCTCTTTGGAAAGTAAGCATTCTAACATCTCAAGGGGGCTCATTTGAGGTGATCCAAGCACCTGGATCACTTCTGTAGGTGGAGGAACACCATTGTTGCTCTCACTTTGGAGTTGTTGCAGTTGGAGGTCCATAGAGCAATTCAGAAGGTTTCTAACAAAGCCAAGCATCCAGACACGTTCCTTAAGGCATAGTGAAGTTGTTCAGATGGCTGTAACTCATCTGTAACTGAAGATTCATCACCCTTCATGTCCACTTGAAGCTCAAATCGAAGGTGTCGGGTAGAGCAATTCAGAAGGATTGAAGTCACAATAAGCATTCAGTTAGTATCACTGAGTCCCAAGGAAGCTTTTAGGATCACTCACACAAGCCCAGGTGTTCCTCATCATCCTCACGACCTCCATTTTCAGAGGTATTTTTTCAAACTCCAACCCACTTATTTGAGTATTCTTTCTCATATAGCTCGACACTATCTTGTTCAGCATCATCAGAGGATTGAAAACCCTCTACCATCATTCATTTATTCATCTTGTTTGTCATTTAATTTTAAATTTAGGGTTTATGTGTTCTTCATGTTTTCTGGAAAATTAGATAGTTATAGTCAATATAAATAAATGTTAGTTACATATTTGAAATCGTGAGAGAATTTAGAGCAAGTTTGCTCTTTACATCTTTGCAAATGGTTGAGAAGTGAAAGAGTTCAGAAATTCAAAAAGGAGAAAGCTTGAGGTTGAAGATGACAATGGTGGTGGCGCGCAAAATTCAAATCCAGGGCTAAAGTTTATTTTATTTTGAATGGTAGTTGTTTCATAAATGACTAAATCGTTATAGCCCAGTGGTAAAGAGTGTTTGTGTGTTGCGCGTGCCCAAGGTCTGGGGTTCGAATCCTCCTCGCCCCAGACCTTTTGATTTTATTTCTTTTTTTTTGCTTCTATGCACTTGAATAATATATGTATTGCAATGGAACCATTACCTTGTCACCAAGCGCGCGTTGGCTCAGTGGTGTTGTTTTGGACTGGTAACATAAAGGGCGTGGGTTCAAACCTTGGTGGTGACAAAACCCTATTTTTTATCACTTTTTCCACTTAATTTCTTCACAACTTTAACCAATTATTTAACCTATCAAATTAAATCATTTTCACTTCATTTTTCATACACTTATCATTTAATATATCTATTTTATGAATAATCAAAAAAATCATAAAAATAATATTTATTTCATGTATTTTTATTAGGTTTAAAATGATGTATTCTTTAAGAATTTCTAAAATACTTTTAATACATTTTCATTTGATTTTAAACTTAATCTTTCTTTGTGAATAATTTTATGATAAAACCCTAATCATATAGGTCTTAATTAGGTATAGATTTTATCTTTACCTTAATTAAGTTGACTTTTGTCAATTTTTAAAAAACTGTTTTCAATCACTGATTAAACGGATGATTAAGGTTTTCAAACAACAAAACCTTATATCATTTCAATCATTTTCCAACTGTTTTCATAAACAGTAAATCATTTTCATTGGGCCTCTAATAGAGTGTAAGACCCAGCACCTTTTTCTTTTCATAGTTTGTTTCCAAAAACTGTATTTACAAAATCTTCCTTCTGTTTTCAAAACATTCTTCTAGTATTTAAAGGGCATTATTCCCGGTGAAACTCTTCAGATACCTATGTGACCTTTGTCCATCTTCACTTCTTATGTTTTCAAAAACCCTTAGCTGTTTATAATAAATATTCAACTATCATCAATAAATTACTGGTAAGGCTTTGTACATACATCTTCAAAGGACTCCACTCCATCCAGGTTAGGCTTTACAAGCTTTCAATTTACAGTCTTTATTTAAATTACTGTCAAATATAGAACTGTTTATATATATTAGAACTACGTTTGAGTGTAAACCCTAGGACAGTTAAACTATATATATATATATATATATTATAGGAATACGGCCTAGGATTGAGAATGTCTTCCCGGTGAAGGCTCTTTCCTAATTAGAGATCTGTAGTTCAAACCCCCAAGATGAATTATTCCCGGTGAAACATCTTAGTAAAAACCTTAGAACCCAAAATAGGACACATCCACCCAAAGAGGAATTATTCCCAGTGAAACCTCTTACCCATTTGCTTAAAGCCAAAATAAGTTCAAAACCACATAGCTTTCTCTTGTGCTATAACAAGGACCCTCGATGACCCTCGATTAGACTCCTCTTGGGCTTTGTACAAGGACCCACAGGCTTCTTAAAAGCATTTCCAGCTTCCTCTTGAGCTTGTATACAAGGACCCATCAGGTTTCTTATAAACATAGGAACAGGTCTTTAGTTACCTTTTAGCCTATCCTGGTGAGTTTCTTCCTTTCTTTAAACCAGACTTTAAACAAGCTAAGATTGTCTCAATTTCATATTGAGTACACTTTTTGGAATGAGAGACATGGACAGTCTCTGTCACCCTTAACTTCATCAATCTTCCTTAGTAGAGTCTAGGATCTATGTTTGCTTATTCTCAGTCAGTGCCAGCCTTAATCTTGGGCTTTAAAACAAGAAGTCTCCACTAGATAATCTTTCTGCCATTCATTTTTAACAAAACCCCTGGAAAGGGTCAGCCTCCAAAATCACTCCTTCAAATCCAAAGATTCATTCTTTTAAAAAAAAAGATAAATTCCCAAAAGAGTCAAAACCCCTGGAAAGGGTTAGCCTCCAAAAATCCAGTCTTTTAATAGTCAATTTCTCCAGTTGAGTCAAAATCCCTGGAAACGGTTAGCTTCCAAAAAAACATAATAAATAAATTAGTTTGTTAAAACCTCTAGCAGAATAAAACTCCCTCAGTGAGTCCTACATTTTTAGTAGCCACAACCTTGGGCTTTGTACAAGGCAGATAAACCATATTTTTTCCTATGTCAAAGATTTCTAATCTCAAGGATCTTTTCCCCATAGAGTCCGCCACAACCTTGGGCTTTATACAAGGCAGAAAATAACATTTCCCCTAGCTAGAGTCAGCCACAACCTTGGGCTTTGTACAAGGCACACAAAATAGAGTCATTCATAATCTTAAAAAACTGAGTTTCCTCAGCAGTCAGCCACAACCTTGGGCTTTGTACAAGGCACACAAATAGAGTCTCCCTAAGTAGAGTCAGCCACAATTCTGGGCTTTGTACAGAACACCAAATAAAATCCATCAAATAAACACTCTCCAACTAGAGTCAGCCTCAATTCTGGGATTTGTACAGAACACAAAAAAACCTTAGTTTAAATTCTCCCCAGTAGAGTTATCTTTCAATAAGTCAATAAATCAATCAAAAAGCCTCAAGCTTGGGCCTCATTCAAGCCAGCTAAAAAGTCAAATCTTTTATACAGTAGATAGACATAGCTTATCTCTATAGAGAGATATTTTTACTACTCTACCACATTCATACAAACAAACATCACATTTCATTTTAATTTTAATCAAGTCTCCCATTTAGGATTTTGAAAGGCATGAGCTGGCAGTGAAACCAGACATGTGATTAACTTTCCCTAATTTGGACGAGCATATTTCTTTCATTTAAGAGATACTAGCAAAGTTGCAAACACACAAGTAAGGTCACTCTCTTAATGAAATGAATTAAGTTATTCTGTCACTCTTTTAATGTTTGTGGTGGAATAGTAGAAGTGCTTCTCTATAAAGATGACTTCATGTGTCTTTACTGTAAACAGAGATTTAATTCAAAGCTTCAACCTTGAGCTTCAAGCAAGGCACCAAAAATAATTAATTTCCCTAGTTAGTTCCCCGAACTACATTAAGCTCTGACTTCCACTAGGGATATGTAGGCATGAGGTTCACAAGGAATCTCAGCGAGCTAATAAAATACCAAAAATAGTCAGTCCTTTTGTCTGTCTGTCTGTCTGTTTTTTTAAATCAATTCAATTCTTTCTCCTAACACAAAGGAGAAACTTTCCCAATCATTAGCAACAAACACAATCACAATGACACAGAGAAGGTTCCCGTAGAGTACTACGGATATGTAGGGTGCTTAAACTCTTCCCTATGTATAACCGACCCCCCGAACTCCAGAATTTCTAGTCTAAGTGAAATCCCCACACTTAGCAAACTCCTAGGGTTTAGTTGAGATCTTTTTTTCCCTTTCCTACTCGTAGGACAATAAGAAAGTTCGTGCGATATCGTAGGAAGAACTGAAACAAAATTCATCCCATCCCGGGCGCATTCTCCTTCCAAATTTCGCGTGAAGGGTCTAGTGTGCCGTCCTCCCAAGTGAAACGGGGAGGTAAAAAAACGACACCACATGAAGTTGCATGGGGTCTATGTGGAGGTATTCAATTGGTTGTTATTGGTTGTTATTGGTTGAAGGTTGTTTAATTGGAAAATTCATCAAGGACTGAAAAAGTCAAACAATTGACTTTTGGATATTTTGGTCAAAATCAGAACAATTATTCAAATGTTGACTTTTGGTGGAAAATTGACCAAGAAAAGTCATTCAAAATGAATAAAATTAAGAAATATGCAAAATTGCCAAAAATGAAATGGTAGTTGAAATGTGAAGTGCTAAAAATAGAAAGTGAAAAAACTTAGAAAATATTTGGAGTTTTGGAAATTGGTTGATCAGTCAACTTCATGGCTAATGTACACGTGTTTAGAGGCCTCATTTCAAAACAAGCTCAAGAGAAGAATTTTTCCATTCATGGTATACTATAACTTTGTAGTTGGATACTTTTTAATTTGAAGCCTAGATCAAAAGATATGAAGGCTTGAAGTTACTGATTTTAATTTGGTTCAAGACAAGTTGCTGGGAAAATTCCTGGGCATGACGCAAGCAATTGATCAAACAGGTGGTATGCCAAATTGAGGGTCCATTTTAGAGGATTGCAAATATGTTATGAATCTAAACAGGACATCAATATTCTCTATTCTATGCCCTTTATCCAACAAACAAAGAATCAAGTTAATTGGATGGGTATTGAACAAATTAGGAAGGCTCAAAGTCATGACTATGCAAAGTCATCTTGTGGCATCTGGCTGGGCACAAAAATTCTAAGCACGCGAGGCATTTGATCAAGCATATGGTGGGACATTTTCAAGGCAATATTTAGAGAATTATGAGCACTTGCTAAAGTCAAACAGAATATCAAACTATTCTACTCTATGTCCTCTATGCAATGGCCCAAGGGTCATGAGAATTGAGCATGTAATGAGTAAGCCATGGAGTTTCAAAGTGGTGTGTGTGTGTTATACCCCAAAATTTGCCCGCATCTTTTTTCAAGAAAACTCCAATCTGAAAATTAAGAGTCTCATATAATCATGGATTTTTATCCTGACATATGAAATACTTAGTTTTTAGAATTTTTCTTATACAGTAATTTGGCTTGCAGTTGAATTTATTCTTACGCAAACGCCAAATACTGTTTATTACTTCACACATGCTATTTATTTATTTACAGATAAATAGTACTGACACAATTGGTACAGAGTTAAATCTTTTTGCAGGCGCAGAATCAGGAAACTCAGACTGTACTGGTAACAAGTAGATTATTATTATCTTTTGTTTCCCACTAATTTTTGTACTATATTCCATTATTTTCAAAAATCTTTTCAAATCTCTTTTTCAAAAAATCAAATCCTAACTTTATTCTCTACATCTCTCTTTTTCCCAACACTATCTCCACTTTCTTTCAAATCTTATTTCCACTCAAATTTTCCTTTTGTACGGAATCACATCATTCCCCAACGTCTCTATCCTTCTTTCCATTCTATAAATACCTCTCATTTTTTCATAAAAATCTCACATCAAATTCTAATTCATCTCTCAAATTTCTACTTCATAATCCATCCTTTCTTCTTCCCCGACAAAATGGCGAAGCGGTGGGAAACGTGTTTTCTTATGGTCATCACCATTGCTACGGTGATCATGTCTTTCTTCTGTCTACATAGCCCGGAACACTGTGGACCTGGGATGCTTATGCTCCCAATCATCTACATGTTACTATTTGTAGCATGGGTTATCAATCGTCATTCTTAAAATTTGCCGTATTTCTTATTTCTTAAATGTACCGTTTATTCGTACTGTTCAATATAGTATGTAATATTTGTACTGTCAGTATTAAATGTTGTACTATTTGTCATAATATTGCTTAATTACCCAGATAATATTTTGTGAGTTTTCTGCCAGTCAAATATTCATTTTTCTGTGCATTAAATGATTTTCAGGGTTATTATCGGTAATTTTGCCCGCGTACAGTAAATATTAGTTATTTATTATGTCTGTGTTTTTTTTAACAAGTCATGTAAATAAACTTTCATTTTTCACATAAAACAAAAACAAAAACAACAAAAAAAAAAAGAAAAATTAACTTTGACTGTTGATTTTTCACTGCTACGTCAATATCTGAACAGTCAGTTGACAGCCAAACTACTGGCAGTACAATTCTCAGTGTTTTGTACCATCAATCAAATCAATCTTTTACAATTCAAAATTCCAAGATTTTTGTTCTAGAAGTCTTCTGAATATCACGCGATTAGCAGAGACTCAACACTGCACAAAAATCAGGTACGCTTAACTGTCTCCTACACAAACAGTCCCGGACTAGGGTTTTCTTGTTTTTACAGGAGAAACAAGCTTTTGAGACCTCAAATGGATTTCATGCACATCCATATATCTCAAAGTACCATCATACAAATTTTCAAACTTCAATTCACTCAGACGCACCGTCAGCAGCTCAAACAGTCAACAGACGACCTGTTTGACCAAAAAAGTCAACAGACAGTCAAAAATGAAATTTTTTGTCAAAGTCCATATTTTGTCAAAGGATTCATCATTTGATCATTGGATGATCATAATTCATCAAGGAAAGATCAAAAATCAACAAAACCCTAAGATTCAAAATTAGGGTTTTTGCCTGAAAAGTCAACTCAACTTTGACTGGTCATAACTCTCTCATCCTTCATCCAAAAAATTCAAACCAAAGCTCATTTTGAAGGAAATTCAATTATCTTTAAAATGCAATTGATCCCATGGTCATTGCATTCACCATTTGAAAAATATGACCAAAGACATTACAGGTCATTTTCAAAGTCAACAAAAAGACACTTTTTTCAAAAGGACACACAAGGAGCATCAAAAATCATTTTGACATGAGACCAAAGACATTGGTTAGAGGACTCTTTGAGGTTTCCAAAAAGTGCAAGATCTCCTTCATATGACAAAAATTGAGGGATTTACACCTTGTTGAAGTTGGCTAAATTTTGGGAAAATGCATAAAACCAACATTGCTCAAAAATGTATTTTTTCCAAATGGGGCCAATTTTTCATGGTTCAAACATCTTTGCCATGATATTATGGGCCTCCCACGACCAATACTAAGCTCATACCATTTTTATTCATTTTTTGCTTAATTTTATCTTATTTTAAGATTAAATTAAAAGGAAAAATGAATGGATAATGGATAGCTTACAATCTAAGCATGAGTCACCCAAGGAATCTCTGATTTTCTGCAGAGAATTGAAGCACAAGGCAAGAGAAGTAAAGGAGAGCAAGACTTGGTCAAATATTCAAGGATTTTTAATATTTAAAAATCAAACTTTCAACCAAGCAATCAATGCTCTTAGCTTCACTTCCAAGCAGCTCTTGGCCTATAAATGAAGTGGAATACATCAACAACAACACACACACGAAATTATAGCAAGAGCATAGCCATCATCTACATAAAATTCTCAAAAAAATATCAAATATATGTAATTTTCGTTTTCATATTTCCAGCCACTATCAATACAAAATAATCATCCTATTACTCTTGTATAACATCATAGGTAAGGATTGACTCATAACATGTGATTGAAACAACCTTAAACATGCTCACGATCATCTTCATGTTCATAACCATGTAGCTTTCGTTTTCATATGCATGCTTAACTATAATACAAACTAATCATTTGAATGGACTCATGGCATGACATAGGGTAGATTTGAGTGATTACATGCAAGTTTAAACGTGGTTTTGAAGCTCTACCATTTTTGAGCTTCAAAGATGTAAACCTTTCGTTTTCGATGATAGAGGCTCCAGATGAAAAAACTAACGACACTATCATGTTCAGAAGGGTCCATTTAGGTGATCTGGGTGGCCCTTGTTCTTTTTTATTTTCGTTTTGTAGGTCATCCAAAAGGTTAAAGAATTGAAAGCAAAATCCGCAGGTAATGTTGCAGGTAAATCCGCAGAAAATTCCATAGGTAAATTGAAGAAGATGATGAATAGTGATGAGGACCCTTTGACTGCTCGCGTGGCCTATCCTCATCTTTCTATTCGCCAGTCAACTTCAGTGGGCCCCACGCTGGACTCTCAAAGTCAGCATAATCTCATGCTACTCCTCTAACCACGTGCATCATGTGTCTTGCAACCTGAGCCCTTGATCTCCACTAATCCTCAATCCAACGCACCATACAAGTGATCCACACCATGGACATCACTTAATTTCCACACCTGATCGTATCCTTTTATATTTTCTATTTCTATTTTAATTTCTTTGCAAAATTAATTAAAAATAGTTTTAAAAATCCAAAAAATATACAAAAAATATTTTTAGACTTCTAAAATAATATATTATTTTCTGAAATAAAAATATTTTATTTTTCTTCATAATTCCAATATTTTGTAAAATTAATTAGTATATGTTTGTATATTTGCTTTTTAATTATTTTCAACCAATCAAAAAAATCATAAAAAAATTGTTCTTTATATTAAATATTGTTTATATATTATAAACTAATTTTGTACATATTTTGAATAATTTTCTCTTTAAGTTTTAATTATTTGTATAATTATGTATTAATTAGCTTAATCAATTTCAAAAATTCCAAAAAAATTAGTTTTGTTTTAAAATTAATTGACAAATATTTTGTACATATTTTAAACTTAATTTCTAGGTTTAAATCTATTTTCATCTTTTTTCTTCATTTTAATTTAATTAATCATGCATTAATTATAATTAAAATCAATCATAAAAAAAATCCAAAAACATGCCTTTTATTTTTCTTGCAATTTAAAATTCCTAGATAAATGTATAGGATGTCAAATTCATGTAAATAGGCTAGTTTACATTTCCTGCACAATCGATGTAATAGCGTAGATTTACTTTCCGCACTTTACATTTCCGCATTTTAATTTCCAGCAAATATAAACTGCGTGTATGTCAAAGATAAAATTGAACCGTTAGATCACTAACTTCAAAGATAAAATATCTGAATACAAGCACAATCACACTTGCACCTCTTAAGGTAATCCCTTCTCATTCTTTTCAAAATCAAAGTCAAAATTCTACTGTTTCGAGTACAAAATCGAACCTTTTGTTTGTATCCGGTGAAAGGATAGATTTTTAAAGGAAATAGGATAAAGACCTTACAACTCAGGGTAGACCTCCTAGTTTGGTTGCTCAAATCAAAACAAACAAAATTCTCATACACTGTTGTTTTTCAAAACTTTCCAAAAAGACAATATTTTGTATACATCCAAACACGGATCATTACAAAGTTAACGTTCTTTTCAAAACATGTTTCGAAAGATAAACAAGCATTTTGTATACATCCGCACAAGGATCATTACAAAATCAATTTACAAAGGTATTTGAAACCACATATGAGCATTCTAAAGCAATTGAAAAATGATCGAAAAACAAGTGAGCTAAGCAAACTTAAGAGCCCATGGATAACCATGGATACAAAGGGTGCTAACACCTTCCCTTTGTATAACCTACCCCCTTACCCAGAATTTCTTAAAGGTCTTTTTTCTGTTTCTTTTATAAACCTTTCCTTAATTGGATAAAATAAAAGGTCGGTGGCGACTCTGTGAATTTTCAAAAATGCGAAAGCATAAGCGATAAAAAAGAGTCAGTTCACGTATCTCTCCCGCTCAGAGGTATGGCCCGAAAAACGGAGGTCCACAGTGTGGAATTATTATTTTGACTGGAAAGTGTAAGTTGGTGTGCGTATGATTGGCAATCGTGAGCCACCATATTTCAAAGGAAATTTGAATGAGCTGTGATCCACATTTCCAATACTCACCAACTTCAATTTTGTTCTACTATGTACCCTCTTCATTTTGACCTTGAGTTTAGATCAGATGGTGGCCTATGGCTAAAGATACTTGTGCATGAAGTTGCTACATCAAGAATGTGTGAAGGGCAAAACATTTGTGGTTGGGCCTGCGCGTGAAAAGCCAACACCATCATTTTTGCCACAACTTGCCATGCATTTATCTGAAGATGTGAAAGTGCGCGAGGGCCTTACCATAAGTGACCAACTCCTTGCTCTTTATGTTTGGTAAACAAATATCCACTACACTGCACTCCACCATAACACTCCACACACATTACTATAAATCAAGAATCCCTCACTAATACTCGGACATTCATTTCATTTCCCAGTTTCAACTCACTTTCTCTCAACTATATTCTCTCTCAACCTTCATCTTCAACAGTTTTAACAAACTGTAACCGTTTGCAACCACCTCTAACCACCGTCATGAACTTCATTTTTCTCTCTAGCAACAATATCACGCTTCATTTTTCCTCTTCTTAGTTTCAACTCTCTCTTTTCTCTACACTCTTCATCCTATTTTTCTCTCTCACTTTCTCCCATATTCAACCAACCGTAACAAACTCTTCCCACCACCAACAACAACCATAACCAACTCTTTCCATCACCACTCTCAAGATTCTGCAATCTTCACCACCTTCAACCACTACTTCACCATCCATAATCATCAATCATCATCATCACATTGCGAGTGAAGATCAAGACTCAGGATCTCCATAGATTTCTAAGTTTATTTCTCAGAAATCACCTGAAGTTGTTAATATCAGTGATCATGTAACACTCTTATAAACCCCGCGGAAATTATAATAATAATCAGAGTAAACATAAGACAAGGGTGCCACAATTAAGAGAATAATGAAAAACCATAAGTCGTTCGTCATCCTTTATTAGGAACGATCCATAAAATATCAAAACACATAATCACCACAGCAGAATATCATTCAACGATATTGTAAGACATCACCAAAACATAAACCAAATGATACATAATTCAAAATATCAAAATAGAGTGTCATAAGTAACTCTAAGTCTATCGTTCCCCATTGTTACAAATCAGAGCATGACTTGACACGAACTACGGACTAGTCTATGAGCTATCCTCACCATTTCAAGATGCCGCTACTCCTTAATCTGAAAATGTCAACATGTAAGTGTGAGTCTAATTCGAAATTAATAAGTATTATACCGTCATAAGTAATAAAACATCATAGCATTATCATTCACCCAATCACAACATGTATTCAGATTTATAACAACTGATCAAGCAAAAAAAATCAAGCACATCACAAAGTATCATACACAATCATTTGATCATACTACATTATCATGCACATGAATGAACTGACACTATGCATGTGGTACCATACATGGGCTAAACCCATCCAACTTATCTTTCATCATCAAGATACAGTCCAACCGGCACAAATTCCACACAATGGGAGTTATGCCCACCATTTGATCCACAACATCACCGGGATCCATCACCAAAATGTGTATGAATGAATGCACACATATGACATACTTATAACATCACCGATCTGATGCTTCACATCGTCTCATTAAAACTCACCATATCATCACCAATAAGAAAGCACATGTATTTAGCAATCATTCAATTAAATTAAACATATTCGCATCGACATCAATCAATCACAAGTAATTCAAGGCATTTCAATCATCACCACAACATATTGTTACATTCATACATATATGTACAACAATATTACAATTCATTATTTCATTTAAATCGAGGTTTTAAATAAAATCGAGACACCGCCCATTTCACCAATTCATCATATAAAGCTCGTAATCAGCTATGCCCCGCCCAAAACGGCACACAATTCAGATATACGATTTAAAAGATACGGAGTTTAGAAAATATTTATTTTTCAAAAACAAACAGCGGTAACCGGTTACCCAAATTCCAGTAACCGGTTACTGCATCTAACGTCAATCAGAATTCTGTTTTTAATAGGGTTAACCGGTTACACCCCTTTCAGTAACCTGTTATTGCACCTCAAGTAACCACAAACTCTGTTTTTAACAGCGGTAACCGGTTACACCCATTTCAGTAACTGGTTACTGTCTCCCAGGCAGCAACAAATCCCTTTTCAAACAGTGGTAACAGATTACCCAATCCCAAGTAACCGGTTACTTCATACCTGTAACCCAAAAATTCACTTTTGACAGCAACTCAGCATTTCCAAATCCAACTGTCATACCCCAATTTTTGACCTAAGATACCACCTCATATCATTTGCATATGCATCATTTGCATCTCTAACAAATGGCATAGCTTGTGTTTGTTACTTGTGGCTCAGCAGGATTTAATCAGGAAATCACTCATCAGTACAAGTAACAATCAATTAGGGTTTTGTTCTCCCTTCATTTCAAATGAATTATCTTCATCAACAATCAACATTTGGTCCTCAGAGATTCACTTCAACAAACTCAACAGCTTTGAATCGACTGAATTAGGGTTTTGACTGAAGACAGCATACTCTTGACTTTTGCTCAGGACTTGACCTAATGACTTGGGACATGACCTCAAGACCCCAAGTGCATCATTTTGACCTAATCCATTGGCTCAGAACATCTCCTACACAAAGATTGATCAGACAAATCCTCAGAATTAGGGTTTTGAACTATCAGGGACTGAAATCAGGGATCACATTTGGGAAACCCTAAAAATCCCCAGGAAGTCAATCAAAGGCTTCAATCATCTTCAAATAATCCCTATGACAATATACAATGGAAATTGTATCTCAATTCAAGATCCACAGGCATCAATTTCATCAGGTCGACAATTAGGGTTTTTGACCTAATTCACTGAACAACTGACTTTTTAAACAGGACATGGTGCCACAACTCAAATCATGGTTCAATATCCTCTAATACCTCAATATGATCCATTCATACTATTCATTTGATGAGGATAGCTTGTTTCACTTGAAATCTCAAGAAACGCGATTCGTCTGAAAAAGTCAACTGTACAAGATCACCATTGACTTTTGGGGAATTTTGGTCAACCATGACTTTTGAAGTTTTGAATCATCAATATATGATATGAGAAGTCATTTGATCAAGGAAAATCAAGAAAATCAATCAAGAATCAAAAAGTCAAAAGTTTGACTTTCATACTTAGAAAATTTTTCTAAGTGTTTTTCAATGGTTTTTTCCAAACTTTGGAAGGGAATTTCTCAAAATTTCACCTACAAACTGAAAAAAACTCCCAACATGAAAGTTGTAGATTTTGATCCAATAAACAACTTTGACACATATAAAATTTTTCCATAAGATCAACCATTTAAGAGATATGGTGCTTCAAAGTTGGTACTTTTTGAAAACTTCACTTGAAATCTCATTTTCTTCAAAGTTCATGGATCTTTTTCACCCATTTCCTTAAAGGTATTGAAGAAACTTTCAACTAGGGTTTTGAAGTGTGTAACATGAGCTTTCCAAAATGTCCAAGAGCATGAAAAAATATGGAGCATAGCTATGGTTTTGAATTATGCATTTAGTGATCATCTTCACTTGAATTTCAAGCCATTTTCACTAAATTTCAAGCCATTTTGCCTAATGATGCAAGCAATGACATAAACCACCAATAATTGTGAGATATTTCTGGTTTGAGATCAGAATAGAAAGAGATAAGAAGCACTTGAGATTTTTAACCATGGTTATCATTTTTAACCATGTGCATTAAATGTAAAGATTCCATTTTATCTTCAAATGCCAAATCACCAATTCTTGATCAACTTGCAAAGCTTTATATTCAGAAACTTTGGCCTATAAATAGAGGTTCAAATCACTCTTCAATTCACACCAAAACCTCACAATTATAGGTTTTCTCTCTTCTTTCTTAGAATGCAAGTTTCTTAAGTTTCAAAGAGGTGAAATTCTCAACCTCTAAATCTTTGAAGTTCTAAGTAAAGTTATGCTTCCAACACTTCCCAAATATCATATGGATGTTGTTTGAACCATTGAAACCTTCCAAAAACACTCAAATCTCAGAACCACTATCTCACTTCCACATGAACCAAAATTGAGCCTTATCATGTCAAAATCCATTCAAGAACATTTCTGTCCAAACTAACACTTCCAACACCTCATATACATCACATATGAACTATCCAAGCACTCACATATGATCTGTAACCTCAGAATCATCAGATTCGATTCTCACTCCAAGCAACTGCAGGTCGGGTTCCATGGCCTTGCTCAAGTGAATTCAAACTGTTCCAAGCATTCAAACATGTTCCATAAGGTCCATTGATGCTGTCCAGATCAAGAAACAACAACTGGAACTCCCCATTTGCAGAATTCGATTCTCAGTTTTGCCATTTTTAAGGTAAGTGCTCATGAACTTCAAACTCTATTATCCATGCATCATAAATGAAATATGAACATACCATCTTGTTTCTGCACTTATGAGGATCATTAACCCTCAATCAATTGCTATTTATCTTGCACATACACGATTTCATGATCAATCTCAGAATTAGGGTTCTTCGTGTTCATCACAAAATTGATCACCTTAGAGCAAAAATAAATGAATTATGAGGGCACCATCATGATCCTTGTAAAAAACCGAGTGAGATAGACCCTTCACTTGATCAATTTGGTTCAGTTTTCAGAAATTTCAAAATCAAATTGGGGATGTGTTCTTGGCGCCATTTTCTGTTCAGAAATTTCAAATGTTCGTTTTTAAATATAATTAAATGGATGCGTTATACTTACAAGCTGCGCGCGCAGCCCAGTTGGTAAGTGTTTTGGCATGTGAGAGAGAGGGCGTGGGTTCAAGCCCTAGTGAAGACAAAACCAATTTTTTGCAACCTATTTTCTTTCATTTTTAAACAAACTTCATTTAATTATTTAATACATCAAATTAACTTATTTTTTCTTCATTTTTTAAACACCTCTTATTTAATATACCTATTTTGACAATATTAAAAAAAATCACAAAAAAAAGATTTATTTAATGTGTTTTTAATTAGGTTTAAAATGATACATTTTAAGTGTTTTTAAATACTTTAAATATTGTTTCTTCATTTAATTTTCAAACCTAATCACTTGTAAATACTTTTGTGATCAAACCCTAATCATCTAAGTGTTAATTGAGGATAATCTTTTGTTTATCTTGATTAAATTGACTTCTTCCAAAATTCAAATCATTTTAAAACGAGCGATCGCGATTCTTTTCAAAACGATAAACCATTTCTTTTTGAAACTTTTGATTATTTTTTTTTAATTGATCAAATGATTTTCAAAACGAAGTGGGGCCTCTCGAATATTAGAGAGTATAAGTCCCTTCCGTTTTTCTTTGTACAGTTTTTAACAGAAAACTTTTTCCAAATTGCTTCCAAACAGTTCTTTCAAAAAACATTCAAATCATTTTCAAAACCATCCACCCTGTTTTATGAAAATAAAACAGGGGCCTCTCGAATATTAGAGAGTGTAAGTCCCATTTCTTTTCTTTTTTGTACAGTTTTTCTTCAAACAGAATAAACTCTTTCAAAACAACTTTCAAACAGTTTTACAAAAGCGAAACCTCGCGTCCTGTAAATAAAACAGTCAACCATGTTTTGTAAATAAAACATGGGCCTCCACATAGGTATAAGTCCCAAGCCCTTTTGTACATACCCATTCCCGTACATGAAATTAGGTATTTCATTGTACGCCTTTTTATACATACACCTTTTTGTACATACCTCGATCAGTTTATTTTTTAACTTTGAATAACAAACCAAAAATGAAGGTTTTTCTTTAAATCTTCCCAAAAAATATACCATGGGCCTCCATGTAGGTATAAGTCCCAAGCCCCTTTGTGAATACCTGTTTACATAGCTTTGAATAAACTCAAGCGGACCTCTTCCCGAGTGTAAGTCCCGAGCCCCTGTGTATACAAATGGATCATGCTTACAGGTATATTTCCTTCATAAACTCCATTATATACACACACTTTGTCATATATAATTGTTCACGTTTGTTCATATTTGTTCATACTTGTTCATGTTTGTTCATATGTGTGATATGTGTGCTTGTTCAACTTAGTACAACACTAGGTTCCCCATAGCCTCCTATTGGGCTTCGTGCAAAGAATCTCCACTAGTTTAGGTTAGGACATAGAGTATGGTTTCCCGGTGAAATCGCTCTAAGAGCTCAAACCAACTATACCATGCCTCCCCTTGGGCTTTGTACAAACGAGTGTCCCTCCCATAGCCTCCTCTTGGGCTTACAATGCAAGGACCCTGGATTGTCCCTCCCATAGCCTCCTCTTGGGCTTACAATGCAAGGACCCTCGGATAGCCTCCTCTTGGGCTTCGTACAAGGACCCACGGGCTTCTTATAAGCATCCCCAATATCCAAATCAAATACCCTAGGAGATTAGACATTTTTCATCTCTATGCTAGGAGTATCTCTTTTATATCATCACAAACAATCAATCAATCAATCAAACTTTTTTGCCACAAGGCTGGCTAATCAATCCAACTTTCTTTTTGCCACAAGGCTGGCTAATCAATCAAACTGTTTTACCACCGTACTGGATGATTAATCAAAGTTTTTGTCACAAGGCTGACTTCATTGAAACTTTTGCCACAAGGCTGGCTGATTAATCAAAGTTTTTGTCACAAGGCTGACTTCATTGAAACTTTTGCCACAAGGCTGGTTAAACAAAAACATCTTTATCATTCTAAGCACCCTAAGTGGCATGGCCCCGGGCTTATAATGAAAAGATTTTCAAACAAAATCAAACAGATGTATGTGATGATATAGATTAGATACATCTAGCATTTAGACGACATTTGTCTATTTTCCTTTGCTTCCACTAGCATAAGTGGGAACTACGATTGCTCTGACTTTCTCAACATCCCTTTGAGAATACGTAGGCACAAGGTCGATCCTTGGCGAGCAAAACAAAACAAAAAAAACCATTCAAACCTTAGCACCCGTAGACCCCGAGCTACAGATGCTCTGATTCCCTCTAGGGGATATGTATGCAGAGGATCGCGATGATCTTTGCGAGCATAATCAAACAAACACCTTAGGTCCCACCTATTTCACAAGAACCTCTCAATAACATGGAATGAAAAATAAAGCAAAGAAACCTATAGAGTACTATAGATACGTTGGGTGCTAATACCTTCCCTTCGTATAACCAACCCTCTTACCCAAGATCTCTCCCCCCACTTTTAAGGTTATTGCAACTTTTTTCCTTTTCCTCCTTTGGAAATAATAAAAAGTTTGGTCGGTACAAAAGAAAAATCATTTTTTGAGCACTCGAGCCCAAAGAAGGCATCAGGTGTCTCATCCCGAAAAAGGACAAACGATTTTTCCCCGCGACAGAAAAATGGCGACTTCACTGGGGACCATCTTTTTATTGTTTCCAAAGAAAGGGTTATTTCTATTTGTTTTATTTTTATTTTGTTCTTGTTTGGTTCTTTGGTTCTGTTACTTGTGTGGATTCTGTTACAAGTGATACATTATGGACAAATCCTAACCCGGATTAAGTACACATAAGAAATTAGGTGGAGGGTATAGTCATGTGCAGGCGCACGTGAGAATCCTTCCGCTCAGTGGAGGTTCCTTGTTTGTAATATATGTTTAGCGAGTTAATTGCGAAGACATTATTGCTTTCATTGAACTGTAGAAGCTGAGAGACCGTAGAACCCCAACCCATCCTGGCCTTATTAGGTTGTGGTGCAGAAACTATTCAGGTGAAGACTTGGATTAGTTGTCATGCGGAGAACCACACTCAGACGAGTTTTTCTTGAGAATATTACTGGCTCATGAGTTTAATTGTGGAAAGCCGGTAATATCCGAAAGAAAAATGTAGACTCTGACGTATCAGTAGAACATGTTGTGCAGGTGATTAACTAGAACTATCCCATTCTTGGTTCTCTGACCTCATGCTCGTGACGCTGGACCTTTGAACCTGTGTGTACCATGTATTTGTGTTGCCATTACCATGTCTGTATTACCATGTATGTGCTACCATGTATGCGTTACCATGTTTGAATATGTGGCATCCATCCATCCACGCATTCATACATCCATAAAAAATAAAAAATCTCTTTCCATAAAAACATGATTTTTCCAAAAATTTAGAGAATTTTCTTTGCAAACATTATAGGATTAGATTATGGAGTGGGTAAAAAGGCATACCAAGAGGTACGGTTTCAAAGAGCCTAATGTGGAAAGACTGAAAGAGTTAGCATCTTTTGTACAAGATCCTTCTGATTTTAGGAAAAGCCATGGAAAGCTTTTGCCTATCTTGAACACTCATGTTGATGAAGGACTTCTCAAAACTCTGGTTCAGTTTTATGACCCCGTTTACCGGTGTTTTACCTTTCCAGACTATCAGTTGGTACCAACCTTGGAAGAATATGCCAATCTTTTAGGTATTTCTGTGTCTGACAAAATACCTTTCAATGGTTTGGAAGCCATTCCTAAGTCACCAGTCATTGCAACAGGAACTCACTTGAAGAAATCTGAAATAGAGAGTAATTGGACTACCAAAGGAAACCTTCCAGGTTTGCCTTCACAGTTTCTAATAAAGAGAGCCTTCGATTTCATCGAGACTGGTAGCATGATAGCTTTTGAAGCTGTACTAGCCTTGCTCATCTATGGGTTGGTTCTGTTTCCCAATATCGACGACTTTGTTGATATCAATGCCATAAAGGTCTTTTTGAATGGAAATCCCGTTCCGACTCTGCTTGGTGACATGTATTTCTCTGTCCATCATAGGAATCACCAAGGTGGTGGAATTATTGTATGTTGTGCACCTCTGTTATTCAAATGGATTGTTTCACACTTACCTAAGTCTCCCATTTTCACGGAAAACCGGGAAGGTTTACGTTGGTCTCAAAGACTTATGTCTCTTACTAATAATGATATTCAGTGGTATACCTTGGCTCGCTGCGGTACAGAAACCATTGAAAGCTGTGGAGAATTCGCCAACGTACCCCTCATTGGTACACAAGGAGGAATTAACTACAATCCGGTCCTAGCCCGACGACAACTCGGGTATGCAAATTCAGCTAAACCCATTGGCCCTACAGTGGAAAGTTACTTTTATCAGGAAGGAAATGATCCTCAGGGGTTGAAAACAAAAATGGTGAAAGCCTGGTACGACATCCGATGGAAAGAAAAAGGTGAGACAAAGAACTGTATCGCTACGAGCGCCTACACCTGTTGGGTAAGGAAAAGAGCAAGGGAGTTTCAAATGCCTTATGATTATGAAAAACCCATGTTCCCTGTGGTGCCTCAACGACCCAACATTCCCACTATGGAGGAATACCAAGACACTTTGACCAAGATGAGGATAGAGAAAGACGCTTGGAAAGAAAAGTTTCGAAGAACTGATGTGGAAAATAGAAAGTTGAAGAAACAAGTGAAAGAACACGAAGAAACTCTCTATTATCAGGATGGATGGCTCATGAACAAAGATGAGAAGATCCGTCGGAAAGATGCCGCAATCAGAAGATACATCAAAGAAAGCAAGAAAAAGCTTGAAGGCTCAACAAGCAACGCTCCGATACCTGACAATTGGAAGAATGTGGTTGACAAGCTAAGAGCTGAAAAGGCCGAGTTGAAAGATCGCTATGGGAAAGAAATCATGAAGCTCAAGTTGCACAATGCATTTGGTTCTTCGTCTGATGAAGATGCTTAGGATTTATTTAAATTTTCATGTATCATTTGATTCTGTAAGGAGCTACGCTCCAATGTTGTAACATTTCCCATTATTTCAATAAAAGAATAGTTTGTGTTCAAATGTTTGCAAGGAAATAATCTTTAAAATGTTTGGAAAAAAATCATAAATTTCTTTTTGCATACATCATTCTGCATATCGAGTCTGTTGTATAGAGTCTTATCTTTTGGATCTTTCTCCAATAGATCGTCAAGCTGTCGCGTCTCAAAGTGTCTCGACCACGCTCGCAATCAGATCACAGATACAATACTCGTTCAAACAGAAGAAGAGTAATGGAACACTCTGAACAAGAGAATATTGAGCTTCGTGGTACGGTGACCACCCTTCAGGAAAAGTTGGAAAGTCTCACTACTCTGGTTGACTCCTTAATGACCGCACAAAATCAGCCGCCGCCACCCAACAGTCAAGCAACGGTAACATCTGAAGTCACTACTCCAATTTCTACAGTTGCGTTCGGTATTCCATCTTTCTCCATGCCAGAAGGTTGGGGCACGCCTTTCAGCTTTGGTACAGGATTTCGCCATAATTTCTCTGGGGTTCAAACAGCTACAACTGAAGCACCTGCTGCACAAAGTTCAGAGTTTACTCCAAATCAGGTGGTAACTTTTTCTCAAGTCACTATGGCACTTTCTCAACCCACTATGACAGTTCCGACTCCTACGGTTCACACTGTTCCTTATGATGGCAATGAGATTTATCATGATCAAGGTGATAGCACAAATCAGCGTAATCTTGTAGGAGATCTCCAAGAGCAGTTCAACAAGATTCAGCTGGAAGTCAAAGCTATTCGTGGAAAAGATTTGTTTGGAAAGAATGCCCAGGAGCTATGTTTGGTTCCCAGTGTACAAATACCAGCCAAGTTCAAGGTCCCAGACTTTGAGAAATACAAAGGAAGTTCTTGCCCACAAAGTCATCTTGTGATGTATGCCAGGAAGATGTCTACTTATGCAGATAATCATCAGTTGCTTATCCATTACTTTCAAGACAGTTTGACTGGTGCCGCACTGAAGTGGTACACAGGTTTGGATAGCACCAATATTCGAACTTTCAACGACCTAGGCGAGGCCTTTGTCCGACAATACAAGTATAACTCGGATATGGCTCCAGATAGAGATCAGCTTCGATCCATGGCTCAGAAAGACCATGAAACTTTCAAAGATCAGCTTCCACTATCCTTGATTGCATAATAACTACTAACCCGAAGAGTCCCCCCTTACCTTAGCCAAGTTCTTGATTTGGTCCTCTTCCTCTTTGGTTTCTCTTTCACGTTCTTCAGTTTTCTCTTTCAGCTTCTCTTTTCACGTTCTCACTCCTTTTTCCTTATTTCCCTTTATTTTATGAAAACATAAAATAAATTAGTAATGGGCTCACTCACTTAGCACCCCCACATTACTAACACCACCATTTGGCCCAACAACTAACATTTTATAATTTCCCAATAATTCCAATAAAATGCTAACTCCAAATAATTAATTTAAAAATTAATTAAATTAATAAATAAGAATTTACTGGGTGTTACATAGCACACATCAAGAAGCATAAGGATTGTGGTTTTCTGAAGATTTGTTTCGAAATAGTAACAGGTAAGTCTCTCGAACGTTCTTTTCAGCATGATAGTGACATGATAAAAGCATTACGGTGGTGTTTGTTGCATATGCTTTCAAGGTGTAAATTTTGAAATCGATTCTGTTTCTGTAGAAATTCATGATAAATGAGTTTAGAATGGTGTATTTGAACTCTCGGTATCTTAAGGTTCGTTTTAGTTCGCTTAGCATGCATTTTGGTGGATTTCTTGAGGTTAGGGTTTGTAGAAACAGGTTCGATTTGTGTGTTAGAAGAGGAATTGAAGAAAACTAATAGTAGATTTGAGATAGCGTGAGAATCTGAGCGGAATGATGTAATTTTTGTTTATTTATAGAAATATTCTTGAACTCCAGTAAAAAGTGCAGTCGGAGAAGACGATCCGAGCGGAGCTCCAGCGTCTGTATGTTTGTATGTCCTTTTTCTTTCTCCTGATCATGTGGCACGCATGCATTGGCTGATATTCCTACTATCTTGTGCTTTTTGTCTTTATCCCAATGATTGGCATGTGATGTGGTGTGAAATGATTGGCTGAAGCTTCTTTTTGTCTTATATCACTTAAAAAAAACTTTGGACCAATTGATTCTGTGTGGTATTAATATCTTGTCACGTTTTATTAAAACTATGGCCTAAATAATATCATGTTGTTACAAAAATGCTGGTTAAATAAAAAATAAAATGAATAAGTGATATTTGAGAGATCTCGGCCACTCATTTAGAAGATTGGGCTCAACGTATTGTTTTTCACACCCCTCGTTATCAAGCCCAAAGCAACAACCTGGACTTCAGTTCAATGAAAATTGCTAATTCACCCCCCTCTTTTGACAGATTTTATAAAAATAATAAAAAATTGTTTTCTCTTTATTTTTGCTTCTTAATTCATTTTTTCCTCAAATAAAAATGTGACAAAAAAAGATTTCTTGACTAATTAGAATTTTAGGATTCTATAGTCTTTTTTTAGACTTTTAATTGATTGTTTGATTTTTGATTGGTTAATAATAATAAAAATACTTAGTTTTTGTTTAATTCATGAAAAATAGTTTTAGGCTTCATAAAAATACCAAAATGCTTGTGAATATTTCATTGAGTAGTGTAGAATTTATTTCCCTTATTTTTGTGAATATTTTCTATACTTTGTGAAATTCCCAAAATACCCCTAGTTGTTAAAGTTGACTTTAGTCAACTTAAATGACTTTTTCCCCTTTGTTGCCCTCGGTTTTTTACCGTACCTCTCACGGAGAGATACGCGAACTGACTCTTTTTTTCTTTCTGCTTTTGTGTTTTTGAAAATCAGAGAGTCGCCACCGACTTTTATTTTATCCAATTAAGGAAAGGTTTATGAAAGAAACAGAAAAAGACCTTTAAGAAATTCTGGGTAAGGGGGTAGGTTATACAAAGGGAAGGTGTTAGCACCCTTTGTATCCATGGTTATCCATGGGCTCTTTAATTTGCTTAGCTCACTTGTTTTCAATCACTTTTCTATTGCCTTGAAATGCTTGTATGTGGTTTCAAATACCTTTGTAAATTGACTTTGTAATGATCCTGGTGCGGATGTATACAAAGTGTTTTTATCTTTCAAAAGATGTTTTTGAAAAAAGAACGTTAACTTCGTAATGATCCTCGTTTGGATATATACAAAGTATTGTCTTTTTTGAAAGTTTTATTTTGAAAAACAATGATATATGAGAGACTTGTTTGTTTTGATTTGAGCAAGCAAATTAGGAGGTCTACCCTAAGTTATAAGGTCTTTTCCTATTTCCTTTAGAAAATTCTCCTTTTATCGGATATAAAAAAAAGTTCGATTTTGTGTTTAAAACAATAGAATTTGACTTTGATTTTTGAAAAGAATAAAAGAGGGATTACCCTAAGAGGTGCAGGTGTGATTTGTGTTTTGATTCAGATATTTATCTTTGAAGTTAGTGATCTAACGATTCAATTTTAATCTTTGGCATACACGCAGTTTTATATGTGCTGGAATTTAAAATGCGGAAATGTAAAATGCGGAAACTAAATCTACGCTATTACATCGATTTTGCGGGAAATGTAAACTACGCTATTTACATGGATTTGAAAACCTATACACTTGATCTAGGTATTTAAATTGCAAGAAGATAAAAGAAATATTTTTGGATTTTTTGATGGTTGATTTTAATTAGAATTAATGCATGATTAATTTAATTAAAATGAGAAAAAGATGGAAATAAAATTTAAACCTAAAAAATAAGTTTGAAATATGTTCAAAATGCTTGTCAATTAATTTTAAAGCAAAACTAATTTTTTTTGGAATTTTTGAAATTTGATTTTGAAATTATTAAGTTAATTAATACATAATTATGCAAATAATTATACAAATAATTAAAACTTAAAGATAAAATTATTCTAAATATGTACAAAATTAGATTATAATATGTAAACTATATTTAATATAAAGAACAATTTTTTTTTTATGATTTTTGATTGGTTAAAATAATTAAAAAGCAAATATATAAATATATACTAATTAATTATATAAAATATTTTAATATTTTAGAAAAAATAATATATTTTATGTCAAAAAATAATAGATTATTTTAGAAGTCTAAAAATATTTTTATTATATTTTTTTTATTTTTGAAACTATTTTTAAATAATTTTAGAAGTTAAATTAAATAAAAATAGAAAATAAAATAAGGCTGTGATCCTGTGTGATTAATCTGAAAGTCTATGACATGGGGGCTCGTTTTGATGCGTTGGATATGCTGAGATCATGATCTAATGGCTTAGATTGTGGGGGAACATGATATGATAGTGGGGGACATGCGCTGAATCCAAGGAGAATTCAAACTTCTGACTGGGACCCACAAGTGCACGCGTGGATGGGAAGACCATTTGAGTGGCTAATGGTAAGCAGCCACGTGAGCGGAGGGAAGAGTCAGCTTTGACTGACGAACCACGCTTGGACGCGTGGTCATCTTCAACCTCCGTCTCCTTCATTTTTTTACATAAATAGCGGCGGTTTTAAACCCCCTCTATTTTTACGATAAAAACGCCAATTTTGGTAGCTTCAGAAACCTGCAAGAACAAACGTTATGAAGAATAACAAGTGACCCAGATCCCCTAATTAGGATGCTCTGAGTCCAAATATGGTATTAGTTTCACTGTTTGAGTGCTGTAGCCACGGATTCGATGAAGTTGAAGTTTGAACAGGCATGAGCACTTGTTAATGGCATAGAGCAATTCTCACGTGGAAGCTAACATGTTAGAACCCAGATCTACCCTATGGGACCTCATGAACTCATTAGAATGATTAGATTACATTGATATTGATTAAATGTATGAAAACGAAAATTAATTAGGCATGAAATTAAAGAGTATTAAGCACGTGTTATAACCCTTATAGGACCATATTGTAAGCTCATTCTTACTCTATGCCACTACAGAAGATGATTGAAAGTGTTGGTTTGTATTGATAATGGTTGGAATATAGAAAACGAAAATTTACAAAGTTATGGAATTTTTGAGAGAATTTTGTGAAGTTTCTTGCTATGCCTTTGCTATATTTTCGTGTCTCTCTCATTGGTGAAGCATATCACCTAATTTATAAGCCAAGAGGTGCTTAAAATCTAAGCTAGAAGCATTCACGAGCTTTGTTGAAACTTTGATTTTTAAATATTAAAAATCTTTGAAACTTTGACCAAAGCTTGCTCTCTTTTACTTCTCTTGCTTTGTACTTCCTTTGCTGCAGAAAATTGAATGTTCTTTGATGACTCATGCTTAGAAACTAAGCTATGCATTATCCTTCCATTTTCCTTTTTTAATTTAATCTTAAATGTGACAAAATTAAACCAAAAAAGGAAAAAAAAATGTTATGGGCTTTGTCTTGGTCGTGGGAGGCCCTTCACATCATGGGAAACATTTATGGATCATGAAAACTTGGCCCCTTTTTGAAAAAAAAAGCATTTTTGATCAATGTTGATTTTATGCATTTTCCCAAAAAATGGTCAACTTCAACAAGGCATAAATCCCTCAATTTTTATCATATGAAGGAGATCTTGTACTTTTTGGAAATCTCAAAGAGTCCTCTAACCAATTTCTTTGGTCTCATGTTAAAATGATTTTCCATGCTCCTTGTGTGTCCTTTTGAAAAAAGTGACTTTTTGTTGACTTTGAAAATGACCTATAATATCTTGGTTCATATTTTTCAAATGGTGAATCTAATGACCATGGGACCAATTGAATTTGAGAGATAATTGAATTTCCTTCAAAATGAGCTTTGGTTTTAATTTTTTTGATGAAGGATGAGAGAGTTATGACCAGTCAAAGTTCAGTTGACTTTTTAGGAGAAAACCCTAATTTTGAACCATAGGGTTTTGTTGATTTTTGATCTTTCCTTGATGAATTATGATCAACCAATGATCAAATGATGAATCCTTTGACAAAATATGGATGTTGACAAAAAATTTCATTTTTGACTGTCTGTTGACTTTTTGGTCAACCGGGTCGTCTGTTGACTGTTTGAGCTGCTGACTATGCGTCTGAGCGAACTGAAGTTTGAAAATTTGTATGGTGATACTTTGAGATATATGGAAGTCCATGAAATCCATTTGAGGTCTCAAAAACTTGTTCTCCTGAAAAAAACAATAAACCCTAGTTAGGGACTGTTTGTGTAGGAGACAGAAGCGTACCTGATTTTTGTGCAGTACTGAGTCTCTGCTAATCATGTGATATTAAGAAGACTTCTAGAACAAAAATCTTGGAATTTTGAATTGCAAAAGATTGATTTAATTGATGGTACAAAACACGGAGAATTGCACTGTCAACGGTTTGACTGTCAACTGACTGTTCAGGTATTAATGTAGCAGTTAGAGTGAAAAATTCAACAGTCAAAGTTGATTTTTGTTGTTTTTGTTTTTTTTTTTGTTTTGTGTTAATGATGAAAATTTATTTACATGAGTTGTTAGAAAAATCACAGACATAGTAAATAAATAATAAATACTGTATGCGAGCAAAATTATCTATAATAACCCTGAAAATCATTTAATGCACAGAAAAATAAATATTTAACTGGCAGAAAACACACAAAATATTATCTGAATAATTAAGCAACAGTACGACAAATAGTACGACATTTAATACTGACAGTACAAATATTGCATACTATAATGAACGGTACGACGAGTAAACGGTACATTAAGAAATAAGAGATACGGCAAACTTTAAGAATGACGATTAATAACCCATGCTACAAATAATAACATGTAGATGATTGGGAGTGTCAACATCCCAGGTCCACATTTTTCAGGGTTATGCAGACAAAAGAAGGACATGATTACCACCACGACGGTGATGATCATAAGAAAACACGTTTCTATCCGCTTCGCCATTTTTGCCGGGGGAAGAAGAGAGAATGAATATGAAGTAGAAATTTGAGAGATGAGTTAGAATTTGATGTGAGATTTTATGGAAAAAATGAGAGGTATTTATAGAATGAAAAGAAGGATAGAGACGTTGGGGAATGAAGTGATTCCGTACAAAAGGAAAATTTGAGTGGAAGTAAGATTTGAAAGAAAGTGTATGATGGTGTTGGAAAAAAGAGAGATGTATAGAATAAAGTTAGGATTTGATTTTTGAAAAAGAGATTTGAAAAGAAAGGAAAAGATTTTGAAAATAATGGAATATAGTACAAAAATTAGTGGGAAACAAAAAATTAATAATTATTTACTTGTTACCAGTACAGTCTGAACCCCGGACTCTGCGCCTGCAAAAGATTTATCTCTGTACCAATTGCGTCAGTACTATTTATCTGTAAATAAATATCAAATAAATAACGTGTGTGAAGTAATAAACAGTAACTGGCGTTTGCGTAAGAATAAATCCAACAGCGAGCCAAAATACCGTATAAGAAAAATTCTAAAAACCAAGTATTCATAAATCAGGATATAAAAATCCAAGATTATAAGAAACTCTTAATTTTTAGATTGAAGTTTTCTTGAGAAAAAGATACGGGCAAATTTTGGGGTATAACACCCTTCTTTTACTTAGTATTTACCCTTTAGGTTATTAGTTAAATCTTGATTAGGATTTAGACTTTCTTTTCTTAATAAAACAATAATCATAAGGTTAGTACATTAGGTTAGTCTCCCTTATTCATTTCTTTTTCTTTTTTCAACTTTAAAACACTTAATAACTAAAGAGATGAATCACATTTTATTTACCTAAGTGGAAGAGAAGTGAGTGGGTGTATTCCTTGATCTGCTTCAACGCCACTTATACACTCTTAAGTGATTCAACTCGCAAAATAATTCCCTTTAAAGAATACCCAACCAAAAACACTCAAAATACCTAATAAAGGTTCAAAATTAAAACAAAGTAGAAAGATGATGAGTGACCCCGTAGTGGGAATTGTTCATCATCCCTCTACAATTAAAAAACACAAACCAATGTTCCTTCTCTTCTAAGAACAAGTTAAGTCCATTCCATAATTAGGCGTGTAAGTCTCCCAAGGTCGAGCATCGTGGATTGTGACTTTAACCTCTGCTCAACGAAAAAACACACAAAACAAACAAAAATGTTTGAGCCGAAATATGGTGCTATGATTCCTGAAAAGGATACGTAGGCATTAAACTTCATAATGTTTTCTATTCATGGATCTTGTTCAAAATGCTCTGAAATACGGAAGGTTGAAGTTTTCTTTGAAGAGCAAGACTCCCATAAAGATTAATTCAGACCCACTTCAGATTGAGGAAACTACTGAGGATTTCAACATGGAATCTCAAGAAGAGGCTGGCGAAAGCAGCAAGAATAAGATAAATGTTGTCTATCCCAAAGTTGATGATGGTCTAGTCGACTTCCTTTACCGCTGCAAGGTGAGGGAATCCGAGGTGTTTCTTTGCCCAAGATGCAACTCAGTCTTCAACGAGAAAGCTGCTAAGGAAGTGGAAAACGCTCGACGGGCACAGCAGAAAGCAAAACTAAGGAACAACAGACATCCGTTCTATTTTGACAAAAGGGGAGTTCCCCTAAAAGAGACAATAGCTCCCGACTCAGCAGGGGAGTGATGTTGAGTAAAAT
The DNA here is from genome assembly GCF_029867415.1 of Vicia villosa. Classification (NCBI taxonomy): domain Eukaryota; kingdom Viridiplantae; phylum Streptophyta; class Magnoliopsida; order Fabales; family Fabaceae; genus Vicia; species Vicia villosa. The sequence goes on from NW_026706462.1 coordinate 86,088, forward strand.
CAAATATATGTATTGTGTTTATCGTATCCATAGGGATTGAGGCGATATCAAAACATTTCAATATTTTCTATAATTCTAAGCAAAAGTCTCAAGATTGTTTGGTTTAAAGTACGGAAAGTAATCGAAGATGATAAATAAAAGATAAGTTTCAGAGGAATAAACTTGTTGGGAATTGGTTTTTATAAACCGATTCAATATGCAAATCTTAGATCAATTATACACAATTTAAGCCTGTTTCATTATCATCACGTATTGCTCACAAACAAAGTTTGTCTAAACATTTAATTAGAATTCTACCTTATGGTTTAATTGACGATTTCTCAGCCTATTAAACAATACGATAGCATTAAGACTCAATACTTAAGTGAATATAAACCTAAATTTATGTCTAGAATTTTGAGTTTAATAGATGTTATCTTAGATCGAGAATAGAATCGTATTTGTTAATATCAATTCAATCCATGAAATAAACGATAAAACAAAGATAATATCCATAATGATTCAAACATAAATTGCATATAACGCCATGACCAACATAAATACATATTGTTTCGGTGAACTACAACCAATCCCAACAAGAGAGGGATTTAGCTATTCATGGTAGCTTGATGAACAATGGAAGATTTGATTTAAAACGACATCAACGACAATTTCCCGACTCTTGATGTGCATCCAGCTCCTTCTACCTAAAACCCCCTTTATTCCTACTTCTATTACAATAATATAATGTGATACTATGATAAAAACTGGAATCTTCTTTTCTGAACTGTGTTCTACTCTATTTATAGCAGTTCTGGCCGCCTAAATTCGCTATGCGAACTTTACTTTGCTAAGCAAAGTGTCTGTTTCTTCTCCATTAAGTTTGCTTTTCAAATTGCCTTCAGGAAACCGCCAAAATTCGATACGCAAAGTGAGGTTCGCTTAGCAAACTAGCTTTCTTTAGCGAATTGTCTGTTATCTGAATTTTCTTGGCTTGAATTTTCCAAAGTTCGCTACGCGAACTCTTTGATTGCTGGTTTCTGCACAAATGTAAACCTCACCAAGTAAACTTGCACAATAATACTTTTATTCAATAATTAGGGTTTTTATGTGAGAAACGTGTCATACAAGTAAGATAAATGCTATGTTATAATGTGATATTTTACTATGAATTAAACACTTATCAGGGAGCAAACTCAAAAATTATATTCCAACATCAAACCCTCCCAAAGGGAATTGGGTTCGACCAGCAGGCAAATAGACATCTGGAAACCAGAAGTGGAAGAGCTTTGAAATGGGAAAGGACTCCTCACTGACCTATAATGAGAAGTTCAAGGTGCCAGAGACTTGAAATTACACACATACACGTACACACTTGAGAATTTCATCATGAATGATTGCTTAAGATGTTGCCTAAAACTCCAAAGGAATGAGAATTTCACCCTCTTTTCCAAACCCTTTTACTATGTGCTTAGTATTGTTAAATCTTTGCACCCCACTTGTTTTGAAAATGGTTTTGTATTGTTAAAGCTCAACTTTTTTAAATCAACCCTTGGTTTTGTATTGTTAAAGCTCAACCAACCTCTTTAATCATCCTTGCCTTGTATTGTTAAAGCTTGACACCTTTTAAAACTTGTTAAGTATTGTTAAAGCATAACATTTTAAAAACTCGTTGAGTATTGTTAAAGCTCAACACCGAAAAATATTTTTCCACTTAGATCTTTATTTTCTTTTAACGAGGAACTACAAAAGCTCTGACTTCCCTATTGCAATTAAGGGGTATGTAGGCCTAAGATGTGATGTCTTATCGAGCTCACTTTTAAAACCTTCTTTTCTCATCCTCCTACTCTATTTAAACAAAACCACAAAAAACAGTCTTATGACAATAACAAACAACAATATATATTTTAAAAAAAAAGGTTCCTACGAAGTACCGTAGATATGAGGGGTGCTTAAAACCTTCCCCTTGCATAACAAACCCCCGTCACTTAGAACACCTTCGACAATCTTTTACAAGAATAGGGAAATATGGATTAAATATGAATCCATTAAAATGTGCTTTTTGTGTTCGTGCGGGCGACTTTTTAGGGTTTATGGTGCACAAGAAAGGCATTGAAATAAACTAGAACAAGAGCAAGGCGATTTTGAATACCAAAGCGCTAACTACAAAGAAAGAGCTTTAGTCTTTTCTAGGAAAAATAAATTTCCTAAGACGCTTCGTGTCGAACATGAGTGGGAAGACTTTTGCGTTTTCTCCTTTGTTGCGACTGGGGAAGAACACTGAGCTTAGGTGGGAGCAAAATCACTAAGAGGCATTTGATTGCTTGAAAGAGTATTTGACGAAGCCTCCAATATTGGCACCACCTAGTAGAAACAAAAACATGAAATTATATATTTCAGTATCAGAGTCGACATTGGGTAGCATGTTAGCCCAAGACATTGAGAATGGTGTCGAAAAAGCCATTTATTACCTTAGTCAAGTCTTAAATGATGCTGAAACTATGTATAATGCTATTGAAAAGTTATGTTTATGTTTGTACTTTTCTTGTAATGAACTCAAGCATTATATAAAACCAGTTGAAGTTTTTGTTTACTCTAATTTTGATGTTATTAAGCATATGCTGTCCAAACCTATCTTACACAGTCGAATTGGTAAGTGGGTCTTAGAATTAACTGAATATTCACTCACTTATGTCCTTTTAAAGGCGCTCAAAGGACAAATTGTTACTTATTTTATTGTCGACCATTCAATGGTTGACATGAAAGTAGCCTAGGTAGGCATAAGTTTCTGCCAATTATACTTTGATGGGTCCAAACATAAAGAAGGAATTGGCGTAGGCATATTTATTGTATCACCAGACGGAATCCAAACTAGGTTTAGATACAAAATTAAGGGCGAATGCTATAATAATAAGGCTGAGTATGAAGCTTTAATCATTGGACTTCAAATCATGTTAGATGTTGGCATCAGGGATGTAGATATTAGAGGAGATTCAGAGTTGGTGGTGAACCAATTGACTAAGGAGTATAAATGTGTCAAGGAAAATATGGTGAGGTATGTCGCCATGGCATTATCTTTGGTTAGTAAATTTGATAATGTTACAGTCAAACACGTAATACGTGTCGACAATCAAGAGGCTAATGACCTAACTCAAATGGCCTCGGGATATAAGATAACAAATTAACAGTTGTAGGAATTCATTGAAGTCAAAGAGAAGTTGGTTTCTGAAGAAGAACCAATAATAAAAAATTGGAGGGGAAATCCAATACAAACTCCTGATTTGTTAAACTATGAGTGTTTTGGAAACTTTGAAGTGTTAGAAGTTTTTTCCATTGACACTCTAACTGACAAGGATTGGAGGAAACCCATAGTCGACTACTTCAAGAATCCAGTTGAGTCGGCAGAACATAAAGTCAAGTATAGAGTTTTAAGTTACAAAATACTCCCTCAGTCCCAAATTAAGTGTCGCATTTGAACATTTCACACAGATTAAGAAAGTGTGATAAATGAAAGAGAGAGAGAGAATAACAATTCTACTATATTATCCTTGTTATCTATTGGTCTATTTTAATGATCATAAATGCTAAGTGAGAGAATAATAAATTGAGAGTGATATAGGTAATATTAATTGGAGGGTAATATTGGAAGAATAAAATGAAAATTGCATTGGAAATAAAAAGCGACACTTATTTTGTGACAAATAATTTGTTAAAATGCGACATTTATTTTGTGACTGAGCGAGTAATGGGAAATGCATTATTTAAGAAGACTCCTGAAGGGATATTACTAATATGTTTAGGTGAAAGCGAAGCATGTGTAGCAACACCTGAAGTCCACACTGGGCTTGTGGAGCCCATCAAGTTGGACACAATATGAAATGGTTGTTGCATCAAATAGGAGTATATTGGCCAACAATGTTAAAAAATTTCATTGAGTTCGCCAAAAGTCTCCAAGAGTGTCAGAGGCATTCTGGGGTCAAACACGTGCTAGATAGTGAATTACATTAAATTGTCAAACTATGGCGTTTCAGAGGATGGGCTTTGGACATCATAGGGGAAATAAAGCCTACATCGTCAAAGGGACATAGATATATCTTAGTAGGCATTGATTATTTTTTAAAATGGGTAGAGGCATTGGTAGTGGCCAAGGTCGACCAAGAGGAAGTGATAGTTTTTATCCAAAACCAACTCATACACAGGTTTGGAGTTCCTGAAACCATTACAACTGATCAAGTAATTGTATTTACAAGGCAAAAGGTAACTGAGTTTGTTGTAGAAATCGGGTTCAAACTAGCAACGTCAATGCCATCTTATGCTCAGGCGAATGGGCAAGTGGAAGCAGCAAACAAGGTAGTCATAAGCTTGAGCAAAAAACACGTGGGTCAGAAACCCATAAGTTAGCATATGACTTTGAGCCAAGCATTATGGGCGTATAGGAATTTTCCAAAGGAATCAACAAACGCAACTCCTTTCAACTTAGTCTATCGGCATGATGCAGTTTTACCTTTGGAAGTCCACTTACAGTCAGTAAGGATCCAAAGACAAGAAGAAATTCCTACTGAGTATTATTGGGGTATGATGTATGATACATTTGAAGATGTCAAGGAGCATAGGTTGACATCATTGGATGCAATACTCAGAAAAAAGGAACAAGTGGCAAAGGCTTATAATAAAAGGGTGAATACGAAGGCGTTCGACCATGGGGATTTGGTGTGGATGGTAATCTTGCCAATGGATAGAAAAGACATAATCTTTTGAAAATGGTCTCCAAAATGGGAAGGAACATTTCAAGTGATTCAAGCATTCTCAAACAATGCTTAAGACATTGAAGAACTAACGCCTTAAATTCGAACGTTGCGTATAAATGGCAAATATTTAAAGAAATATAGGCCCATATTACAGGAAATAACAATCAAAGGAAAATAATTTGAGCCAAATTAAGAATAAAGAGGCCACCAAAGGCCTGAGTGTCATGAGCTACAAGCAACAAAAAACTTAAAGATGTTACAAAAGAAGGAGAATAATAAAAGCCTAAGCCCTAGAAAGGCACAAAGTCCTTGAGGAGAACATATTGATCTTCAGAAGCTTGCAGGCGTGCGTTGGCCAAAGAGATTGAGGAGTCAAGTTCTACCAGCTTAGTGTCCAGAGTAGTGACACGCTCAAAATGGGAAACCCTTACGATACCCTCAGCATTCAACGCATTCTTCTCATCATAAAACCCTGCAGTCTGCAAAATTTCAGCCTCACAGGTTTGAGTCTCCAAGTCCTCTATTTACTTCCTTAAATGTTCGACCATCTACTTCCATTGCTGGATGTTGGCTTCCCTGGTGCGACACTCTGTCTTCTTCTTCTCAAGAGCTTTTTGTAGTTATTCCACCCTAGTTAGAGAAGTGGTCACCAAGACCAACTTGTCAGCCCGAGATTTCTCTTTGGGAGCATGTTTTCCTTGAAGATCCCTCTTCAACCTTAAGCTCTCCAAGAGATGGCCAAGAAAGGCAGAAGTTTCCGCCACAAGAAAGGCCACAGAAGGAGGAGCGGGTCGAACATCAACCTTTCGCAACAAGCTTTTTATTTTGGCACTCTCTTCAGGATGACTTTCCAGACGTTCGACTAGATTAACACCAAAAAGTGCAACTTTGAGGTGGCGAAAGATTTCCTCCTGAGTCTCAAGAGTAGAGGCACTCCCAGATGCAAAAGAAGAGTTAGAGCCATCACCGTTTGAACGACTCCTAGCAGTCATTATCATCTTCAAAAATTCAGCAGGTTATTTCTGCTTTAACTCAGTGAGTTTCTGAGGAGACATGGAAATGGTGAGTGGGGTAGCATTGACAGGACCTGTTACAGTGCCAAATGGAGTCAACATAGGAGGAGGAACGTTTGTTGATGTGGGAGAAGTAGTGCTAGCTGTTAAGTCTTTGAGATAAATCTTAGAGGGAGGTGTCGACATAGCAGCACCAGCAGAACTTGTGAGAATGTCTTTAACAAGTTGAGGCTTAGCCTGTTGGTCATCAGTGGTGTGATCCTTTGAGTCATCCCCATCATTCAGCGAAGCACTTTCATCTAAGAAATCATTTGTGTTAAAACTATCAGAAGTGTATTCAGTTTCTTCCTCAGTGGAATCTAAATTGGCTGGTGAAGCCTTATCCTCTAGAGAATGGCAATCACTCTTAGTGATAGACAAATGCTCAAAGGTCTGATTCTCTGATAAGATGATGAGAGGCACCTGGGAAAAAGTTTCTTGAGGAGCCTTAGAAGGGGGTGGAACCTGAGATTAGGTTTTCTTCACCTTCACCCTTAACACATTTTTCTTGGCCTCGGGAGGTGGCTCCTTAAAGCAAGAAAGCTATAAGAAAAAAAGCAAACATCACCTAGAAGAAGATGAAATAGGTTGGAAAAAGAGAAACACCTGTTGGCCTCCCTCAGTGCTAGAATTTGTGCTCTCAAGATCATGAGAGACAGCAGGCGTGGCAGTGGCCTCAGGTTGGGGCTTCAACAGTTTCCTCTTAGCCTTTGATTGAGATGCAGCAGGTTTAGAAGAAAAAGTCGAAGGGGTTCCCTTGGCAGTCGCCTTGGTTCCCTTTGCATTCTTAGAAACAACGGGAGAAGGAGATTTGAGTTCCCTTCACTTAAAGACTCGTAGAGGGAACCTAAGATTAGTTCGCTCCGACAAATGTTGTGTCCCTGATGAATTTAATATGCCAAATCAATAAACCTCTTGGGCACTGTCATACCCAAAAAATTTCCCTATTGCTATTACATTTTATTCATGGGACATAGTACAAATTCTACAAGGGTGTATATCAAACTAGTGGGCTTGACATCTTGATTGGAAAGCCTATTTCAAAAGAGTAACTATTATCTAAATTGTCCAATTCAAAAGATTGGGGTATACATTAAGTAAAAGTGTGTATTTAATTGGGCTTATTCTTCATAAAATATGAGGCCCAATTTCATGATTCAACATTATTTTTAAACTTGGATTTTATAAACTTTCATGGTTTATTTACAATATTTTGGATTTCTTGTAATTATTTGTTTAAAAATACAATAATTCACTAGTAAATTATTTATATTTTTAAATAACAAATATTTTCTTGCCTTTCATATGCTTTCAATTGGATTTTTTGTTTCAAATAAATAACATAGCACAATTGATAAGGAATAAGGCTTGCAAGTAAGAAGTCACGGGTTCAAATCCCATAAGTAGCATTTTCACACTTTTTCTCCTTTTTTTTTTACTAATTTTCAAATTGGGTTGTTGGGCTTTTGGATATGGGTTATTTCCTTTTATGGATTTTAACCTAATTTCCATCTATAAAAAGGGGTCTTGGCAATCCTAAAAGGGGGACCTTTTTTTACTTTCACGTACAAAAACACATTTTTTTCTCTACACTTTTTCTACTCCTCTGAGGGTTTGTCTTAGGGTTCTCTTGAACAACCCTAACATGCCGTTGTCGATTAAATGACAACGCCCGACAAACCGTTTCCTTTTTTTTACTCAAATCCCTCAACTTAAACTCAAACCTTTTGGTCGAGGATAACCTATGAGGCCTCCCTTTGTTGAAACCTTTTTTTCAAAACTTTTTGGCCGATGATTATCTATGAGGACCCCATTTAAAAAATATTTGTTTTGGCCAATGATGAATATATGAGGCATCTTCTGTTGAATGTTAATTCTTTATAATATTTTTTTTATTCTTTTAAAGGTTTTTTGGCCAATGATGATACATTGAGCCCATTTTATTTTTGCTACAATTTAGTTTACATGCCTTTTGGCATTTGGCTATTGTTGTCTCGATCTGACAATGGCCCTATCAAACCTTTTAAGGTTTGCTGTATTTTGTTTTTTTTTTTGTTTTGCTGTATTTGGTTTAGCCATGGTTATTGTTGTCTGGATCTGACAATGACCTTATTAAAACCTTTGAGGTTTTGCCCTTTTGGACAATATTTGGCCAACCCCTTTGATTTTAAATAAAACAATTTTTCTAGTAATATATAATAAAAACCTTTTTTATAAAAACCTAAAGGCTAAATGGGTCCCCTTGAGTACAAGGGAGGCAAAGGGTGTCTAACACCTTCCCTTTGCTTAATTTACCTACTTACCCATATCTCTTATTTTAAGGGTTTCTCACTTGCCCAAATAAAGTGGGTGGCGACTCCGTTTTAATGTAAATTTTAAGGCAGGTTGCTACATCTACCTTCAAGGAGCGACACAAAAGACAAACTTAGAGAGCCGCAAAGCCAGAAAAGCAATGTGCTCTTCATCAGAAACTGAGTCCACATTTTTGTTGTGGAAGCGCTCAGTGTACTTTGTGGAGCCAACGGTTTCCTTATCGAACTGAATGACATTTTCATCATCAACAGTCGGCGTGAAAGGTTCTCTAGTGGATCGCAAACCGATGATGGTTGCAATGTCGAATAGAGTTGGTGTGAGCATACCACAAGGATAGTTGAAGCTGTTAGTCGACCCCTCCCAGAAGTAGAGGGATGAGACCAAAAAGTTGAGGCAGTAAGTTAGGCCAGCTGTGGAGAGATGAATTAGGTCAAAGATACCTTGTTTCTTCCAAATGTCGCCTTTCAATTTTTCAATCTTAGTGAACCAAGATATTTAGTCTTGGTTAGCAGTGGGGACGAAGTGAAAGATCTTGAAAATCCTATAAGAAAGGCTAAGGTCAAGAGTCTTCTTCCTGTAAACATGAGGTCTTATTTTGGGATGAACATGGAAGACTTTCTCTATTTTCTTAAGCTCCCTCGCTTCATCATGAATGGGGCCCAAGAGGGCATGAGCATTACCCTTAAGGAGAAAGAGTAAAACCTGTGTACGGAAAACACACATTTTTTTGTCATGAACCAGCAGAGGTTCTAACACAAAGGATTGTAGACCAAAGCCATTAAGTAAATCAAGCATATCAGAAACCAGAAATACATCGCCAGGATTTTAAAGAATGTCAACAAGTTGGTTCAAAGCCATTGAAGATGATGAGAGTCTTGGAAAGGAAGAACAACGAAAAACAAAGGTTGTGATGAGATTTTTGAAACAAAGAGCTAAAGAATGCAAATAGATGAAGAATTTAAAGAGAGCGTAAAGAGAAAACTGAAGAAGTGAAGAGGTATTTATACTATTAAAAACCCAAACATTTGGGAAGAAAATGGAGGAGATTGTGGATGGAGGTAAACTGTAACACCCTACTAAAACCCCATGATTTTCACGAATATTTTTAATAAATAAATAAACGTAAAGCAAAGAAAGGATTTCACATCTTCATAAAACCTCACATAACAATTAATCATGCTCCGTAACACGGGTTGTAAAACATTTAAACATAAATAGCACCTTTAGTGCCATTAAGCAAATTATTTCAAACTTCGTAGCGGAATAAATATCTCATAGAAACTTCTTCATAAATTAATCATTACCATGAAAAGTATCTCAAACATCGATAAAATCATCATACTTCATGCTTATAACTTCGTGATTATAAAAGTAATACAAAATCTTTAAAATAACAAAGTGCTCAAGGTTCACAACCAATCGATCCCAATCGCGATGTTACATATCAGAGCAAGACTCACTAGACTCAACAAAACTAAATAGCGCACTCCAAAACTACCTCTTATGCTTCCTGCACTAAACTTGACCACCTGCGCGTTACCCACGTGGAGGTAATATTCAAACGGACAAGGTGAGTAAATCGCAATCATCATAAAAAACATAAGTAATAGATATATTATTCATGGAATAGGAATAACAACAACATGGCATCAATTACGACATTTATAATACCACGTCAATTCGACAATTCTTCTTACCAAACATCACAAAACGAAACATCCAACAAACACATCAATTAATTCAAGTATTTAATACATCGTAATCATTATAAAAGACATAAGGAATATATATAGCAGTCATAACAAGGAAATAACAACCATATAACATCATTTAATATATTACATCATATAACCACAATTACCAGTTCTTCACGTCATAGCATCATCAATCAAAGAATGAATAAAATACCTCACTTAAAATATACCAAACATCATCTTTCAAGAATAAATCAAAGACATCACTTATTCCAAGTATTGTGCAATGACACAAATAATGAAATGCAACTTCATAAGACTCATGCATGTGGTACCAAAACATCATTGATGACTTAGTCATTGTTATTCTCCAAAGATCCCCACCAATAGGATCGATTCTCGCTTGGAACCGGAGCACCTCACAAGTTGCTCTCAATCCGCACTATGGGATTAAGGTCATCACTAGAACAAAACATTCTAACATCACTAGATAAATATCCTGCAAACTTCACTGGACAAAAGTTCTGCAAATGCTATGAAGGCATGATGCGCAACACCACATAAAATACGACCACAGCTAGTCGAAACGCATCATCATTCATCATATTTATCATACATCATCACATGCTTCATTTTACACACATCATCATCGATTCATCATATTTCAGCACCTACTTCATATTACTCACATCATCATAACATCATCGATTCATCATATAACATACTTCAAGTTACAACAAGACATAGTTAAATTAATTCACAATAGAAAGCATTACATATTGGTATATCACCACATGATTTAATAATCTCATCATAAGGAAAACACACATCATCATCATAATAACATCATGTCATCATAAAGAAAACACTCATCAAGTTATACCAAAATATGGCTACGTCAACTCATAACAAAGGGCATACTTCCTATGTTAAAACTACATAGCTCATCACTTAATCCCAATTAAAGCACTATAATACTATATCCTATGATTAATTTTATTTCACCATGGTATAGTTCATTGTGTTAGCTTTCAAATGCTTCGACGGCGGATCAATCGGTGTCCAGAAACTCAAGTTATAGCCTTTACAAGAATCTGTAAAAAAGTTGGTCTACCTCGGGTCCGCTCGCGCCAACCCATGCGTCGACTGCTCGCTCAAAACCAAAACTTATCCTTACCTCGGGTCCGCTCGTGCTGATCACTTCTTTGACCACTCGCCTGCATTTGCATCGACCGCACACAATTCGTGTGCTGAATTTTTCTGCACTTTTTAGACCAACTCCTTTGCGATTTTTACACATCTCAAGCCCTAAAAACACCCTATAATCACAATATTTCATAGTCCAAATATATATATTTATGTATTCTAACCTATGGGTATCATCTATTGCATTTTAACACATTTAGTTCATCAAAATTCATCACATCATCATCAAACCCTCATAACCCAAAATTCCCCAAAACCAAATCATATAATTATCAATCACTTGAACCATTCATGATAATCTAGATAAACTCCTCATACCTTAGATTGTAGTTAGCCTAGATTCTCGTCGCGTTCTCTCTACGAATTCCTCCATGTTTTCTATGCCCCAGCTCTCACTCCCTTTGCCTCTTTTCTAAACTTTGATCGTTCAGAATGAATCCCTCTTTCCTCTTTTCTCTTTTTAACCCTAGGACCCCTATTATGGCCTTTTCCATCTTACCCTCACTTATCCTCGTGTAATTACTAATTTGCCCCCAAAAATCTCTACACACTTAATATTATTTGATTTGTTAGTATTATCACCAAATAATATCTAATATTATTATTATATCTAAATAATAATTCTTATTATAATCATATTAAATCGTCTAATTTTCTAATAAATCAAATCAAATAAATAGTTACAACTAATTATATTTATTTAACTTAATTCTATAACTTCTAGTCAAAGGCACTACCCTCTATTCTAAGGATACATACCCTCCGATACCACAATCATCATATATCGTCAATATTATTATATTTTACTAATTAGAATAATATTAACTAATTATCTTAATTATTATATATCATCTAAAATATTTTATAATTCTCCAACACATTAACATCATCAAATAAATCACCAAAACATCATATCACACTCATCTTCATCAAGTCATCACAATTCACCACAATATCACATGAATCATCAAAACATTACAAATGTCAAATACTTCATCAAAAATCACTAAAACATCATATATATATATATATATATATATATATATATATATATATATATATATATATATATATATATATATATATATATATATATATATATATATATATATATATATATATATATATATCAAATGCTTCACAATAACTCACATAACCATCATATTCATCAAAACATCATGATTCATCATAAGGACTCACATAAAAACACCAAAACATCATATATATTGAATACGTCACAATGACTTATATATTCATGCTAAATTAATTAAATAAATAATTAATCTAGAATTAGGGGTGTTACAGAAACCACATGTCAAACAAACATTAATCAATTGAGGAAGTTGTTGAGTTGGGGGCCACGTTGATCCTAGGAAGTTGAAGCTAAAAAGTAGAGAAGTGGCTGCATGTACAATGGCATGACGTTTGAGAGGAAAATCACGATTGCAGTGACATCAACACACGGTAAGAGAGAAAATAAAAAATGTCCATTTCTCCTTCCAATCGAAAAGGACATTTGGGCAGGGGGCAATTTGTTGGCTAGAATTTTCGACCAGAACTAAAAGCCAACCAAAAGGGTTTTTTGAATATGAAAAGGCTCTCTAAGACAAAATATTGGAGTCGAACCACACCTGGCCAACTGCGAAATAAAAGTATCAAATAGCCTGGGCCCAGAAGCGCCAAAGGCCCAAAGATTGAGTAAAGTCCCAAAAACTTCAGACAAATGGCCTACGTCACACGAGTAGAGAGTTTTGGAGGGAAATAGCATATGAATGGAGAACGAGGGGCTTCGTGAAGGGAATTTATAAGGAGGAACGTGGAGTTATCAATGGGTCGAAAACTTCCAAGAAGTAGTTATTTTTTTGCATTATAAATAAATAACTTTGTACATATTTTATGGGGTTCACAACTTACAAACGCCTACATGTTAAACACTCAAAGTACCCAAGTGACGAGCGAATTGAGTCAAGTAAGGGCTATGTATGCGAGAATCACTTACCTTTTTTCCTGCGAATTTCAATACTATGTCTTTTATGTTCAAGATTTGTCATTTTCTTTACATGGTTATTGTTTAAAATTCACGTAATTGTTAACCACAAAAAACTCTAATTTCGACTCTGTGAGGGTTCAATCCCGTGTCGAACACTACTTTTCAAAACAAACACTCAAACTCCTATAATAACTCTTTGAAAACAAAAGTGTTGTTTTGAGATTCAATGGTCGATCTCGTAAGTAACCTTTAAGAAGAGACCATCGCAATTTGCCAATTTTCAGGGTAAACAACACCTCACTAAAGAAATATAACCACTCAAATTGATGAAAAAGTATATAATCTAAAAGTTAAACTATTCTTGAAAGCTAACTTAAACAAACCATTATTTTCCTAATTGCACGTGTCTCATCATTCATTTCCCGTTCTTTAACATATAGAATATGGTTCAATGGTATAAGTCCTTCATGGCATTGAATCCTTCGATTCTAGTTTAATTTGAATAACATCATTTTAGTGCCCATGTCTACCTCATCATCATCGCTTATCATCGTGATTGTTATGATGACTTATAATCATAACAATCACGGTGATAAGTGACGACGATGAGGTAGACCTAGCCAATAATTATATTTTATAAAAATTAAACTATAAGAGAAGATATCGATGTAATGAAGGAATTGGGTCATTGATCCATATTGTATATGTTAAAGAGAGGGAAATGAACAATTAGACGCATGTAACTCAAAAAATATTGATTGATGTAAGTTGGTTTTCAAATACAACTTAATTTTCAGATTTAAATGAATATATTTTCAGTGAAAGGTTAGTCGAACAAACAATCTACATATCATATAATAAACTCAACTTCATCTAGTGTCAACTTGCATAATAATTTAAAGAACAAAACATTGCTAAGTCACAAATAACCTCTTTTTTGTGACTTAGCAATGTTTTGTTCTTGTTCTGAGAATATTTATCAACAACAACAACATGCAACAACATAACAAATACATACAACAAAATTTTAAAAAAACATACCTTTTAGCAACAAAATACTAACAACATAAGATGTAATAAAATGTTTTTTGAACGCACCTTTTATTGAAACTAATTGTGGAACTGGAACAAATTTATGAAGTTCATCTAGTTTATGATGCGATGAAAAATAAATACAATATGGATGGAGTTTCCACAATAGGTTCATACTTATTTTATTTCATAGAAACACAAATCATATGCACCATGGCCAAAGTATGAGCTTTCTTAAGGCGATGAAGACGAATCTGGAAAAATGAGAACATTCCCCAAATAAAAAAAATGAGAACCCATTTTTAACAAGAAATGTAAATGAAATTGCAACATAAGTTTAATGAACGAACCTCAAGGTAGCGATTGGTGAATAAAAATCTGAAGGTTACAATATGTCTGAAGAGTGACATGGATGTTTGGGTTTGTTTTGAGAGAGAAGAGTGAAATATGTTAGGGTTTTCTTTAGAGAGAAACTACTATCACATACTAGGCGCCAGAGTACTTTCGCTTATATATTAAAAAAAATATCACTTTTCATCACGGTTGATAAGAAGAACCGTGATGCAATTATTGGCCTTTACACCACAAATAAAAATAATAACCGCAATGATATACAAGGAGTTGGGATAATGAAGGAATTGAGATTCGAACAGTGTAACTCCTGGTATATTTCACTAC